>NW_009637329.1:23195-48137 GCF_000690535.1 Cariama cristata | reverse complement strand
GATCCCGCTCTGTGCTGCTGCTGTGCCTTTGACCTCTGGGGACTCATGGCAAGCTCTGGGATGCAGCTACAACGGGAGGTATGTTCGAGCAAGAGTCACATTTCCCCATAGTCACGTGGGCCTTCCACCTCACGTGGGCCTTGGCTTATGGCTGAGGTTGACAGGTAATACCGCAGAAAGAATTTTTTTTTTTCCTAACACATTCCTTTTTTGGGGGTAGCTATCCCTAAATACAATTCATTATTTATGGGAGAAAAACCTGCTTCTTGTAGAAAATGAGGTTTTCATATAGTAGGATTTTTTTATGGGCATTTGTTTTCACTATGTAGATTTATTGCACAGGTAATACCTGCTTTTATCTGCTCATGTATCTCTTGATACAAATTTATCCTTTCCTCTTTATTGCCACTGTTATGTAGTCAGAGTGATTTTTCTAGTCTCAGAATTTCCTGGGGAGCAGGAGGTACCCTTTCAAAGAAATGTAGGATCAGTATTTCTGGAATTCCAGTTTTACCTCTGTGGGAAAAACGTGGGTTTTTTTCCTTTTCACTGCTAGCCTGGAGATGAATTTTGTTGGAGCCTTCTCATGCCCCTCACTGTTCATTTGATCTTCTATAGACACGTGCAAGAGCTCACATATTTCACCGATGTACAGGAACTTTAAGAACTGTGGTGTATTGCTCAGATTTAATTTGAGAGAACAAATTGGGATTCTGCCTCCTTCTACTGTTTCAGTACCTCTGTGTATATCTTGCCAGGCATTGCGAGGTGGAAGTAATGGGTAATATGATGGATAACCTGCAGGTGCTGGCCAGTGGGATCTCGGTGCCCTGTAATGCAAGCAGCAGCAGGCGGTCCAGCTGCCTGCACATCCCTGGTCCTGGAGGGCTCATCTAATGGTGACTCTGCACTATGGGGAACAGGGATGCAGTAGAAGAGTAAAAAAAAAGCATCAGCTCTGGTAAGGACTTTTCCCAAGTGTCTATGAGGTGCCTGGCTGGCAGCAAACAGCATTGCTATTGCTGCTGAAATACCTGCTTTGGGCCTCTCTTCTTTCTGGCAGAAACCATTTTGTGTTCTCCTACTCCTTCCGGCCTGGCCCCAGGCCGAGTTGGCTCAGTGCACATGGCTGCCTGGGGCAAAACACCGCTGCTGCTCAGCTTAATGAAAGGTGAGAGTTGCTGCAGGTGCCTGATTGCCTCTGTGATGTTTACCTGCCAGGGGCTTCTTTGCTGAATGTCCCCTTGCATAGGTACCTCTGCAGCATCTCCTGTGGCTGCATCTCCTGAACAATCTTCTGATGTTGCATTTGGGGGGGGTGGGATCCCACAGCAGTGCTCTGCTCTGCCCTGGGGCACTCTGAATGGCCCAAAGGACCCAGCTGACTCCAGGATGTCTCCCAGGTCTCCTCCCTGAGCTACACTCCACTGCTCAGCCCTTAGGGCATTGCACATGGCATCAGCTTAGGACAGGAATTTCTCAGCCTGTTGCTAGTGACTGATAGCCAGATCGCACAGGAAAATTGTAGTTGCATTTCAACATACCAGACACTCTGTTGCTTCCTTCCTACCGTGTATTTTCCACCGCTCCAGCCTTGGCCCACTGGCAGCCTACCTGGACACACTCCCTGCTGCGTTTCAGCAGTCCTGCTGGTCCAGGTCCTCCCACTTCTATGGAAAGCCCTTCAGGTCAATGAGTCCCCATTCCTCCTTATTTGGAAGCATGTCCTGGTGAGAGATGATTCACCGAATTTGCACCAAGACATTCAGCAATGACACAGTTGGTTCCTAAATGCACCCAGAGTCCACAGGGTTCGTGCCACTGGACAGTCCAAGTAACAGGTGTGTACTTGCAGAGGATCCAGAGGGAGAGGCCAGGCAGGAGAGCAGCCCTCGCACACCCACAGCCCCTGCCCATGGGTGGTCCTGCAGCCTCCTGGCATGTGCAGAGCAGCAGGTCATGGCTTGGCAGAGGCAGCAGCCATGGCAGGCAGGTGGGCAGTGCAGTGAGAGACAAAGTATTGCATGCATATACTACACAGATGTGTTTACAATATTAGTGTGCAAAATTATGTATACATTTTTATTAAATGTTACAATTTGAGGAAATTTTGGGACAGTGGGTTAATTTCAAAGGCATTGGTAAAGAATTATTACCACTGTTTTCCTGGCTTATTTATGATTGAAGAACATTTTATGTTATTTTTTCTTATAATACCTTACACAAACAACCTCTGTGTCCATGCAACAGTTCCTTTTTCTCTAAGCCTTTGCTTTTTGCTTCCCTCTGTCAGACCCACTTGAGGAACTCTTTTGCTCCAAGTACCAGATCAGGATGGCTGTCCCTCCCAGGCATGGCTGAGGTGTCTTGGGCACGGATCCCTCTTGTCCTGTACCATAACTCCTCTATGGCACAAGGGCCTGTGGTCATTGTCCCCACAGACCTCCAGCAGCCAGAGGAAGCTGCCCCTGTGGCAGGGCTGACCAGCAGAGTTGCTGGACAAGTGGCTCTGTCAGAAGCATTTCCCTGGGGAGCAGCCCAGGAGGAAAACCTTGCTGCGCTGAACTTTGCAACCCATCATGTCAGCGGGTAAAGTTCACTTTTCTGTATGAACAGTTTTTCCACGCTCCTTAGATGTGCATTGGCCAGAGGTGTAGAGGGGGCAGCAAATGCCTCTACACCCTTTGGGGAGCACTGGGGTTTGCCTTGCCCTGGGTGCCCACAGGGACCTAGGGACCAGTGGGGGCCCATCTGGAGCCCCTGTTTGAAGGCAAGAGGTGTAGCCTCGAGCGATGTGTTTCTCTGCAATTTACCTTCTCCATGTGGCATGTTGCCCTCTCTGCATCTCCCTTTGTGCTGCCCCCTTTGCATCTGCCTTTGCACTGAGTTTTCTTTTTAAAGCCCCCTCTCCCATGAAGGTACGGAGTGGTGCTACTGAAAGCATTGCACACCCGTCCCAGGAAAGGAGCAGGGTGAGGGTTTCTTGCAGTCCCTTCCTGATGCTGCTGCTCTGAAGGATGCTTGTCAGGCATAGGAGAATGAAGGGTGGGAAGAGGGGAGGCAGAGTAGGGGAGCGAGACACTTCAGAGAGGAGCCAGTTGCGGTCAGTAAAAGAGTAAGTCATACAATAAATTGATACTTCAGTCTCATGTCTTCTTGCTGACAGAATGATTCATTTAAGTGTCTTGAACCAGGTTCTTACTTAATTTAACAGTGTATTTGGTAATTAAAAAGTATGGAAGGCTAAACAAAAAACTGAGTAAGGATTAAAAAAAGAGTTGCTTCTCCCCTCATAGCCCATGGATTTACCAGAAAGTGGGTTTTTCAAGCACAAAAGTTCTTGCTCTGCTCCAGGAAAAGCCTAATTCAGTGCACCAGGAAGATTTTCACTTGAAACATTGCTGATGTTCTCATGCTGCCATTCATTAGTAGAGATGGGCTGATTTCTTACTACTTATGTTTGATTTTTGTTTGGAAACAGTAGGAGAAAAAATGTGCCCACTGTGAAGGTTTGGTTCACACAGATCGGCATATTATTTCAGCTGCAAATGTTGCACAATGAATTCACAGAGGCTTTCCCAGACAAAAATTGGTACTGGTGTGTGTGACACTGGAATGGTCCTTCTTTTAGAACCACACACCATGCCAAGCTGCTGGGCATATTTTGTTTGTTTTCTGTTTTTTATTGACTGTAACAAGAGCAGCCATGCAGGGTGCTGGGCATCCTAGGCAAACTTTTAAAAATGTGTAAACCAGATTTGTTAGTTCCCCTGAATCAAATCAAACAATGCAGAGATAACATAACCCTGGCTTTGTAAATGTAAGTAAGTGGCATTTAAAACTTTACGCTGTGAAGAGCATAGTGCTGTTAACGAACTGCATGTTGAGCTCCAGCACATCAGTGTATTTTCTGTGGTTTTTCTGCCCTTCTTTGGTGGTGATGGTTTTTCTCCTCTCAGGATTGTATTCTGCTAAATAACTTTCATGCCATTGCTCGTCAGCGCATCCTTGGTGGGAGGGCATTGGCTGCAGAGGTGCAGCTAGCTCTTGCTGCTGGAGGTGCAAAGACTTGCTCCATGATCCAGGCCGGGCTCCTCTGAGCCATCCAGGTCATGAGTGGAGTAAGGTGGACACATAATGTTTCCCAATACAATTTTGGGTGTTTCTATCTATTTCTCTTCTTGCTCATAGTAACTATGATTACAAGAAATAATTAGAAGTTGCTTGAAATATTTACTCCTTGTGATAAAAAATTAGCACATTGAATGCAGAGCTTTTGTTTTCCTAAAAGGCAAATTGCTCTTCAGTTTGCCTTTTCTGTACACAACACCACAAATTACTCCATTGTGACAGAGGGGCTTCCTCTCCCCACATTCCCCAGCCCCGTTCATCAAACACTCCTGACACGTGTAGCCAAGTACATGAGGTGGAGGAGATGCTGGATATGGCTGCAGATGCTAGAGAAACCAGGCAGGCTGCCATCTCCTGAGGTGGAAATATAAGCAGAATAGAGCAGCAGGTAAGTGGCAGTGTGTGAAACGGACGCTTTGTGGGGCAGCTCCCTCAGCCACCACGTTTCTCAGTGACACTGTTCATGATTGTGCTTGGCTGGGCCTGGGTGCAGCAGGAGATGCTGCAGGAAGCTCTCACACTGAGGGAGCTGCAACGTTCCTTCGAGGCAAAATCCCACTGTGAGCATTTTGCTGTGAGAGAAGGAGGAGCAGGCATGCTGGAACCCAGGTCAGAGATCTCCTTTCTTCTCTCAGGAGCTTGTAGGAGCTTTGCATGGGAGAAAGGAAAAAAGGATCAGGCAGCCTCTACAGCACTCCCTCAGCTGCTGGAGAAGGAAGAGGAGGAAAAAGAGGAATGAAAAAAAGGCCAGTAACTAAGAATTCTCCTAATTTCTCTCCTGTATAAATGGCTTGGTCTGCTCTCTGCTGTTTTCTGCACCCCCATCCTCCAATGCATCTCCCAGCATGTGGAAGGAATCAACCAGGCATGAAGATTGGGGAAGGGAAAGGAGCCCACAGCACTTTCCTCGGGAAGTAGACAGAAGATCCTGCAACTTCCATAGGAGATGAGAGACAGAAAAAAGAGTTGAGGAGCTGATGTAGTGGCTGAGGGACCAGGGAAAAGAAATAAGAGGAGAGAGAAGTGGTTTGTGGCTATTAATTGCAGGGCAGGCAAAGGACAGCAATAACTCTGAAGAGTTTGGCACCTCCTTGCCATTAGGCAGCTGGCCCCAAAGGTTTATCTCTGCTCGAAGGGCATCCACATCCTGGGTTCACCCAGCACAGGTACCAGGAACAGCATAAAGAAAAATGGAGGTTAGTGTAGAAAACCACTGAAATATTGCTGTACGTTTGCAGCAGGTCTGGCAACCCATACTGAGCACTGCGGTTGTGGTTGTCGTTATGCTCTTCCCGGACATCAACCTGATTAGATCAGAGAGAGCTGAAGTACATCTGTGCAAGCTCCAGCTACCTCCATGACTGTAGCATGGGCAGTGAGTGGGCACTATCCTTCCTCACTGATGAGAAGCAGTAGTGGGGCAGCCTGGGTGGAGAGATGCCCCACATCCCCCAGAGAGGACAGGAGTCCTGAGAGAATTTGAGTTTCAGTGTTGATCCTCAACTGCTGCAGAGCTCTCCTTCCTGCTCTACTTTGGGGTGACACGGGAAGGGTGCGTCAGCTGAAGTCATCTCAGGCGGATGTTCTGGATATGGATATTTTTCCATAGTTAGTGTGGATCTGTATCAATAGATCTCTCTGGGTGGAGGGTAAGAACCATTTTAATCTTACTTGCTACTGATCAGAAGGCAGGCGATTGGGCTACAAGCCGTAGCTTGTGAGGAATGACCAGATAGTTACTCGGGGAATGAGTAATGTGGCACCACCTCTGTTTGGGAAGAATTATTAGCCCAGCAGGAGCCCAGCCCCAGAACAGGATGCCTGGAACCTCTGCAACACAAATAGTAGGGAGTTCATTCACACAGCAAAAGATTTTCTGACCTTATCTAGCCTTACACTTCTTCATTTAAAAGTCATGGGAGCGCTCTGCCCATGCCGGAAGGTCCATCCTTCCCCCGCTACTGCTCTGCAAGAAGATGCTTTCTGTTATGCTGCTGTACAGTGGGTCTCTTGGGTCCCTAGAACTGAATGAAAATAAATGTGTTTATAAGAAACAGCTTTGTGTAAACTACAGCTAGGAGCTGCCAATTTCATGTTCTTCCGGCACAGAAATGCATACTTCCCCCACCATAAAGCATTTTGTTAACAGCAGCCACAGTACAGCTCCAGGGGCGTGTGGTTATGAGATCATGTCACTCGGGAATAGAAAGCACCAGACTATGCCCTGTGTCTTATAAATACAGATGTGCGATGATTATCTCATGATAACCATCAGAGTTCCTGCTGTAATGATACTCTTAATAATTTATCCTTCAGAAGTTTTTAGTTTGGGATCACCCTGTGCTTGGAGCTGGAGCAAACTGCTGTGCTCAGGGTCTGCTCTGTGAAACAGTCACTGAGATCCTAGTGCTGCGCATACCATGAAAAGATGTAGCTGTGATGTGTTTCTGGGTTTGAATGATGTGTGTAACCAGAAAGTCAGATAATTTCTAGTTGGGATGATGATAGTAATGCTCAAACCAGTAATATCACTAAGTATGGTTGCATGAGATTAGATAAGAATACCTTTATTGTCAACCACGTTCCCTTTTTTTATTACCAGATAAGACAGTAATATATTATTATAGTTCTTTCTCTATGTTTCTTTTTTATATATGTTCATCATTTAGACTCTAGGAGAGCTGCAGCTGCAGCAGGAGTGGAAGCACATGGGGAAATGACTCACCTCCCATGGGCTAGATATGGATTTTTGACCCAGCAAACCACAGGAAAACTGACATAAAGGTGGAGTATTGTGTTAGCTGGGGAACAAAATGTCACAGCAAATGACTAGTTCAAGTTTGGTCTATTTTTTAATAGACTTGTAGCCTGTGATGTAAGTGTGAAGGAAATGTACTTACTGTCACATTACAAAAGGTCAAGTATATCACACACCTTCAACTGCAAATGATCTAAAAGGTGCTGCAATTACAGCCAATCTGTGCCCTACTCTCTTCTGTCAGGAGGGCTCTAGCTCTGAAATGAGGAGCTGAGTGAAGTTTCAAGAGATAGCAAGAGGCTCCCTTTCCCTTTACACTTAAAAACTCCTGCCCTGTTCCCACTGAATGTCCTGTACAAGCACTGTTGGCTGTGGCTTCCAGTTGTGTAATTTCTTCTTCCAACACAAGCACTGAAATTGCAGGGCCTGGGCAGGAGGGACCTCTGTAAGCAGTGGGTTTTGCACTCTTTGTAGTCTTGTCCAAGTAAATTCCTGGTTATATAAAGGCATTTCTCCTCTGCAGTTTGCAGTAACGTTCAGATATATCCAAACTAATCTGAAGCAAAGATTGTTTCAAGGATTAGTTTAGTCTCTGTGGGCTTGAAAGAAATCCTTCTTTAAAGCTGCATTGGATGACTGCAGTATATGCAGGGAATCTGAAGTGTCCCTATACCCTCATAGTTTTGGACTGAGCTTGGAAAACATGTATCCCTCACTTAAGGGACCTTAGTGTCAGACAGACAAGTTGCCTTTCCCCTGTCATTTCCAGATCTGGGAGATAGGGAGGGGACTGGGAATGGTAGTGCGGGGCAGTTTTGTCTCCATCCCACCTCCAGCACTCCCTGCCTTCCCCACTGCCCTTGGAGGAGCTCTGAGGCTTCTCCCCATGAAAATACCCCACAGAAAATCCTCTACATCTGCACATGATTCAGAAGTAATGCAAATCTCTCCCCATTTCTCCCATTCCCAGAAATCAGGCTGTGGGTGTGTGTTTGCATGCATGCATATGCCAAGTTTCAGCCCAAAGAGAGTTTTTACACCTGACTTACAACCCGCTGAAATAATTTTATTATGGAAGCAGTGACATAACTTTATAGTAATGCAAATACACCACTATAATGCTGGTGGCTTATAACACTTTTATGAAGTGTGTATATAGGAGGTGACATTCCCAGTGCAGGCAGAGACGCCAGTACTTGGCTGAGACCTTTCCAGCGAGGGGGCTGGGTGGCTGCAGGGTGCCTGGCAGCAGCCACACTGATGAAGAATTTCTCACACAGCAGACCTGGGACCTGCTAAAGGGACGACGACATGAGCTGAAATAGGTTAAGGCAATCGTTGACAGGAGCTCTGCCGCACAGATGGATGGGAGCTTCCCATAGAGAGCACATTCACCTGAGAATAAAATATGATCCCTGAAAAGCTTGTAAGTTTTTCTTCTCCTTAGCCATGAAGTAGAGACAATAAAAACAATTTTGTAGATGCTGCTATTGATCAACTTCAGGTAAATTCAATAGTCAGAGCTCTTACTCTTCCACTCCCTGCCAAAGAAAATCAGTAGCAAAGGAAGAGAAAAAAGTTTGTGCTCTGTTTACAGCATGGACTGCTGGCATCAGAGCCTTGTAGCAGTGGTTTTCTGCTGCCATGGACCACAAAATGAAATGTCCCTGGCTGGTGCAGTCGTGTTTTGAGGGAGCTGGGTCTACTCTGAACAGCCAGATAACTCTGGAGCATCTCTGGGGACCAGCTTTTAATCAAAATTTAAAACTTCATCTGCTACGATCTTGCATTATTACTGTTAAGAGGGTGAAATCTTCCATTATCATATAATTTCTGAAAGTGCAGAGTCATAGCTAAAGATGGGTTGGTGATAAGAAGGAGAGGTTTTGGCTAATTGGTCACTAATTCATGTATAGGTGGCATTCAGCAACCAATTTGCATTGCAGAATCTGTAAAGATGGGGTGCTATTTCAAAGCTGAAAAAAATGCCTTTGTGTTACAACATTTGATTCCAAAATTGCCCTAGAAAAGAACAAATATACCTTTTTAAAAAAATTGTGTTGTTTCTATTGCACATACCACTACTGTGTGAGAAGACTCCCTGTGTATTAATGTTTTTTCAGTTACCTGATGTTCTGAAATGATTAATTCAGAAACCCTGACCCAATTGTCAGTATCAGCAAAACAGCAGCTTCAATTATATACCTACACTTATTTCTGCAGGGTATCTCTGTGCTGCACAGATTGTTCACTCCAAAAAAACACACGTGAAGAGGTACTATGTTCATTAAAGTGATACATCTGGAACAAGAATCTAATTTATCTAAAAATGTGACCAAAGAAATTAAAAACTCAGGCATTTGGGGCACCGAACTGATATTCCTGGAGAGGCTGGTGGCTTTAAAGACACTGGATGTCCCAGAAAAGCGAGAATAAATGGTCATTTTTAGAGAGTTCACATATGTAGTCTATAGAGTGAGAACAGGAAACGGAGCCCAGATTTGAAACATGAACAAAATATGTGTTTTTTAAAAACCTCCATGGGTCTTTGATGCTGTCCTCCATTACTTCTCTGATGTTCTTATAAGCTGGTGAAAACCAAACATGTAGCACGACTGGGTGGGAAACGGACAGCAGTACTATCAGTATTTTGGCCTCAGGTATAACAATTTCAATTCTTTAATATTTTAATATTAAAGACAAGGAGCACCTGTAAACTTTGTTTTAAAATTACATACTAGTTAGCCAAGACAGGAGTACTGTACAAATCCAAATCATTATTTTCTAATTGCTACAGTTAATTAGAATGGCAAGGTATGAAAATGCCTAAGTAGATTAATAAATAATTTATTACTGTTTTTTTAATTCAACAAACTTTTTTTTTTTAAACAGAAATTTGCAAAGTAATGCAAACAGCTGATTAAAGATGCCTGTGCCAGCAAGTGCTTTGATGAGGTTTTGAAGAGCATACACTTGTTTTTGTGCTTTAAGTGTGGGACTGAGTTTTGAGAAGGGATGTTGATGCTATGTTAGGATGTTCAGTTAAGGATAATTAATCCTGGACACCCCTACCACTTTTCTGTGCTAGTATTCATGTTACTGTGTGCTACACTGGTAGACTGTGCACATGCAGAAGATGAGCAGAAGTTTCTCACGATGCAGAGGACTTTCAGGCTGGTGGGTCCATGATGACTCTTTGCACTGCTACGCCAGTGTAGAGCTGCTCTGAGTTTGCTAAAGCAGTGTTTGAGCTTAGTTGCTTGCCATTATTGCAAATGCCAAAGCAATATCTGCTGCATACCAGGTAATTGAACTGTTTTTCCGCTACTTTCCCAAATGCTGGTTATTGTAGTGGAATGAGTAGTCTAAAAGCTTGAAACAGAGAAACAAAAGAAAATTATGGCAACTGTTTCAGTTTGAGATTATGTTTTTCTTCAAGACACCTAAATGAAATAAGTAGCAATTGCGATGAAGGAGTAAGAGGATGTGTTAGATAAATGGTGTGAAGAGGTTTTTGGAAAGTCTGCACTGACAAGTCATGAGCACTGTAGTGAGCCTGCCTTGCCCTCAGTGGGAGAAGATGAAGGAGACCAAGCAGCTCCTGTGAAGCCCCTTCCTTGTCTGTGCAAGGGCAACTGGAAAACCAAGAGGGTGGATAGTGCTGCAGGATGAAGCTTTAGAGTGTTTTATATTGTAGCCTTCAGTAAATATAACTAACTAATGCTGTGGTGTTAGGCCCATAATGAAATAGCATTTTCCATTTATTTAGCTCCCTTCATTACACATGTAGCAGAAACTGATTGTCTTAACTCTGAACTGACTCACACTAAATCAGTGATGAATATGGGACTGGGGAACACAGAGTCTCTGACCCAAGACAGGCACTCCCTGCATGCGGAGAATTTATTGCATCTTCTGTGATCTGTCTATTAACTGAAATGTCAAAAAAAACCCCCCACACAAACCCAAAAAAACAAACAGAAAAAAACCTTGTAAGGTATCCAGGGGTCTCAAAGATTATGTTAAGCCTTCATGGGAGTTGACTGAATACCTAGGAGTGATTCTCAAGCAAACTCATACAGCAGGTCAGCCGATTAATATGTACTTGAAAGCTACTGTCCAAAATTGGGAAGAAATCAAGTAAATGCCATATGTATGGCTTTTTTCACCTAAAACTGTGTGTATTTTAGTAAATCTCTAGAGAACTCCTTGTTACAGAAGACCTTAAAGCCTTGCCACAACATTGTCTGAACCATGTTTTCACACGTATATTGGCACAAAATCACTGTGCCATCATGTGGCACACACAGGACAATCAGATGATCAGGCCCAGTCAGCAAGGGTTTATGAAAGGCAGGTCCTGCTTGTCTAATCTGATCTCCTTCTATGACAAGGTGGGCCACTTAGTGGGCATGGGAAAGGCTGTGGATGTTGTTTACCTAGACTTTAGTAAAGCCTTTGACACCATTTCCCACAGCATTCTCCTGGAGAATTCCCACAGCATTCTCCTGGAGAAACTGGCTGCTCATGGCTCGGATGGATGTACTCTTCGCTGGGTAAAAAAATGGGCCCCTCACAACAAGAAAGACATTGAGCTGCTGGAGCGCATCCAAAGAAAGGCAACAAAGATGATGAAGGGTGTAGAGCACAAGTCTTTGAAGAGTGGCTGTGGGAACTTGGATTGTTTAGTCTGGAGAAAAGGAGTCTGAGAGGAGACCTTACCGCTCTCTACAATGACCTGAAAGGAGGTTGTAGCGAAGTGGGGGTTGGTCTCTTCTCCCAAGTAACAAGCAATAGAACAAGACAAAATAGCCTCAAGTTGCACCAGAGGGGGTTTAGATTGGATATTAGGAAAAATTTCTTCACCAAAACAGTTGTCAAGCATTGGAACAGGCTACCCAGGGAAGTGGTAGAGTCCCCATCCCTGAAGGTATTTAAAAGACATATAGATGTGGAGCTTAGGGACGTGGTTTAGTGGTGGACTTGGCAGTGCTAGGTTAACAGTTGGACTTGATGATCTTAAAGGTCTTTTCCAGACTAAATGATTCTATGATTTAAAAACAGTTGTATTTGATACAAGCTTTGCATCCTTTACTGTAATTTCTAGGACTTCTTTACCTAAGTCTCACCATATGGGGAAAGAATAATACTGTACATATGTACTATGGTATTACAAATATTTATTCCTTTATCTTCATTTCTGTTATGGCTTCTTTCACTGCAGTCATGCTAGCAGTTCATGTGTTTCCAGTATAATGCAGTGTCTTTGGTCATCATTTTCTAAATTTATTTTAAAATAAAAATCTATTGAGTTTCAATATGTGCATACAGCATTATATATATACTAGTATAGTATCTACATAGATTATGCAGTATGGTCTGGTATGCTTTGCTCTAGTTCTCAGGTAAAGTGGATCAGCTGTTTATGGAGAGGAGAAATGCAATGGGAGAGACTGAGATTTGTCACAGACTTTGATAGCTTATAGATTTTTCAAAACAGTGACATAAACACTTTACAGTAAAGTCCCGGAGATTTCTTTCAGAGAATATTTCTCCTAGCAAAAATATCTAAAGTTGGAGGTGATGGGAACTTACCTTCTCTAGTCTGCCTCTGACTCCATGTTGCAGTCTTGCCCAGTGGTCTCAGCAACTGCCAGTTGTTTACTGAGTCTATTGATCTTCACTAGAGGCCCTCACTCACTATTCAAGGATGTGGTGCTATTGGGGAGCTGGCTTGGTCTTTGATATTCTGCCTTAATTCTGTTGTTTTTTTTTTCCCAGACTGTGTCTCCATTTCTTCTCCATACCTACTTTACTGATCTAAAATAATTTGCTTGCTTTTTCTACTATTTTTTTTGGTAGTGCTGATTTCCCTGTCTCTTTGATGTGTCCATTGACATCAAGACCACCTTGCCACCCCCAGTGCTGATGTAACACTCGACTGATATGGTCCATCAACTGTTATGGGTCATGGCATCCTTCCTTGGGTACTACTTACACTTCTAACGTGATCAACTTCCCCGTGTCTCCTTGAACATTGTCTCCATCTATTTCTTAGATACATCTCTTTGTTGGTTTACTACCTCTCTCATGTCCCTCCTGAAAACCTGCGTCTTTCAGGAAATTTTCAGGCCAGTAAATATTAGCAATATAAAACTTAAACCTGAAAATTAAAAGATGAAGAAATGAAAAGGTAGCTCTGGGTGGGCCACACTTAAATTATCTCATAGCACATACAGACCTACGGATATAGTTCCTCTGGTCATCTGTGCAGCTGCTTACCTCTTAACTGGGACCAACTGCTGCAAACACCTCCAGAGACACAGGATTTTAGACACTTCAACAGCTCTGTTTGACTCACTGGTATGTGTATGTCAGAGGGCCTAAAAGATCAGCTCTTCTCTGCAGGGAACTTGCAGTTCATTTATCTAGCACTTTTCTGGCAGTGCAATAGGTAATAACAGAAGAGGTAGATACCAAAGTCCAGTTTCATAATTTCTAGTAAGACCAGAATGAAAATAACAAGTAATTATTTTGTTTCTTAACATGAGAATAGGGAATATTTTTAATATCCAATATGATTAATTTACATAAAATTCTGAATAGATTAATTATACATACATACCATTTCTTTTCCCAGATGATCACTTAACCAGCTAACTATGCTAAACCAGCAATTATAGCGTCATTTCCACTGCTCTAATAATATTGTCTGGTGTTCCAAACCTCGGCCTGCTCAGCCAAATGATGGGCTATGCAGCAGCTGAGCACACAAAACAAAGCTTTCAACAATACCATGAAAAGATAAAGCACGATGCATGAAAGCTTGACCTACTCTAGCAAAGAGATGTTTTGTCAAAGGAGTTTTGGTTCAGATCACAACTTCTAACAAACTGGTGTTTTGTCACTTCCATAATCTTTTCCCATTGATTCTTTAATAAAGGATGGAGGATGATCTTAAAAGGCTGTTGTGTGATATTATCTTCAGTTCTCAAGTAGCATGTCACTGAATGGTCTTGTGACGTAAGTCTTCTGTATCTTTCCAGTCTTTCGTTTTTCTCAAATATTGGTCTGAGGGTTGCTTAATTACTAAGTCTTGTGTTTTCACTTTCAGACAATTTGGGGGGAGGGGGGGGGATGCTATTCAGACTCAGAATGATCCCTTTTCAGCTTCAAGGTGTAAGCAGAAATTTTCTCCCTACTCCTTCTCTTGGTCTGTGGTGACACCAATTACTCTTGCAGAAATCACCCTCTCTGCGCTGGCAGTGAAGGCTGCCAGGCTGTGGCCAGGGCACAGCCCTTTCCCAGTTCTGCCTTGGCAGCGGGAGCAGCTGCTGGACTTGTTTCGAGGGCTGTTGGCTGAGCAGAGCCCAAGGGATGTGTGCAAGAGGAACCTGTGGTGGTTTATGTGGGTCATGTTTAAGCATTTAATGCAGCCTACTGTAGTAGTGAGGCACCCACTGGTCTCTGTGTAACAAGCTACTTGATTATTCTGGTTTTGTTTTCACTTGTGAACAGATTTCAAGTTTACAATGGTTTCGATGCCTGCATCATACCATGTGGCTGTTCAAAACCTAAGCTCCATCCATTTGGTGGACTTGTGGGAAGAGATGGTGAATATGCAGCTTGCAGTCCTTTGATCTTTTTTCCAGTGGCTATAAATACCAGAATTTTCTCAAGTTTTCTATTTTCATTCTATATTTTTGTAATTATTTATATCTTTCACCACTTGAAATCTTGCCTAATTGTCAGTCCTGCTGTAAGTCCCATCCCTCTCTGGCATGGTGGAAACGTGCAGGATTTCTGCTGGGTGCCTTGATACCTGTAGGTCTTAAGTTTAGGGTGCTTATGCAGAGCTGTGCTCATGTTGGAAGTTAAATTTCTTCTTTAAAGAGTCTGCAAAATCAGCAACGAGGATTTTAAGTCCCTCATGGCAGAAGCTGTGTCCATTTGGCACCAACAGCCATTTAAAGACAGACTATCAAGTCTCAGTGAACATTCTGATGATGTAGTGTTAAAACATCTGTCTTTCCACAAATGCTAGTAATCTTCCATGGCTCAGCTGAACTACCTGTAGCTAAAGAATCATGTATGAATTTGCATTTTCAGAAGGAAGTTTATTTTCCTGTGAAGTCTGAATGCACTTTCTTAGCGATGGGAACCTATTTGTTTGACACTGCCTCAGCTTGTTTGAAGCACTACTGGCTTTCACTGAATGTCCACGTTGAAAAGTTATCAGAGAAACTGCTTGATGTTTTCCGAGTAGCTGTTTTGAATTTGCTGCTAAATAACCAGCAGAGGTCTGCTGTGCTGCCATTTTTGGTGAGATTTCAAATGGCCTATTTTTGTGCTATGATGAATTTTAATAATTGCTGTAAGTATGCTATTAGTCAAAATGAAGCAGAAAGAAACCCAATTATTGAACTAGACTGCTGTGACTGGAATCTATAGCTGATATATTAAAGCCTGACTGTCATGCTTAATAATTAACTCAACCTGCTGGCAATTCTGGAAAAGAAAATGAACATTAATAATGACTTAACTGATCATTATTTCTTTTTCCCCGTACCATTAGAACAATGTTCTGCAGTATATCAATTAAACTGTACAATAATTTTACTTCATATACACTCTGCTTTCACCTGTACTTTTCTACCTCCTGCTTTCCCAACACCACTTTCTTGTAATTACTGCTTTTTTCAGTTTCCATTTGCTGCCCTGGTTTGCATAAGTATTGAGGGAGTGGTTACACGATGCAAATATTATTTAAATTGCCTTTGTTTTCACCTGAACCAAGGAGGAATGATCCATGTTCAGACAGACATGTCACTCCTCTTTGGTTCAGGTGAAAGTACTTTCTGTATGTTCAGAGTCTTCTAATTCCTTAGACTGCTTTAGAAAAAGAATAGTGATAGAGGAAAGAAACACCCAAATGAAGTGATCAGTGTATTACAACATACGAGCATCTCTCTTATTAAGCTACCAGTGATGGCTGTCTCTCCATCAAGTCTAAAGTGATTGCTGATGGGGCAATCTCTGTGATTAGTTCCTACAGCTCATGCAAACTCCTCTCTGCTCAAGGGCCCCAAATGTCTTGTGGCTGGAAGAGGAGCAGCTTTTCTGCTCTTCTGCCATTGCAGCTCCTGGCCCAGCTTGTCTTAAACTGAAATCAGTTCTGTGGTCAGCGCCCTGCACTGTGAGTGTATGGGTATGGCTCAGGTGTCTGCCTGTGCTGCCAGCAGTTCCTGCCAGGCAAGAGCAGAGCAGGCATCCAGGTGTGGTCAAATCCTAACTCAGCTCAGCTGACCAACCTCCTGAAGCCAAAATCTTGACTTTTCTCTGCTGCAGAAAAAACTGACCCCATAGGTTTAGTTGTGCTCCTATTTCAATGGGCTGTGTGGCAGGCATGGGCAGCAGCCAGCTTTCTGCTCAGGAAGGCACCTACCCATGCTGAAAGGTGCGCTGATGTCGCCTGGAAAACCCCACCTTTGGTAGACTGGCACTGTGACCATGACTTTCCCGAATTATTTTAGAAACAAACTTACTTTTTTTAGTGATAAATATTCTTGTGGGGAGGATGGATAGGCTTTGGTTTAACATTGCCCTCAGTCGCATGTTGGAGCTACCTTAAGGGAGTAATTTTAATTTGGATCTTATCTCCTGCATCTCAGCGAGCTCTGCCAACCTCATCTTGCAGTCCTTGCAAAAATCATTGTTTTGGCTCTGTACTTGCTAATATTTGCAAGGGAGTCTGAGAAACAATAGAAACATTGCACAAATTCAGAATATTATCTGAAGTTATCACGAACACGAAGAGTCCCTAGTCTGTGCCCAGTGAGAGGAAAGCTGAATGCAGATGGCAGAGGAGAGCTACCTCTGAATTATTCAGAGGTCTTTGGTGCCCACCAGAGACCTCGGGATAAGCTAGATCCTTTTGTACATTTACCTTTTTGATTGATTTTGGTTTTTATTTGAGGAGGAGACTGAACTCTCCAAACAGAAACTGGGACTTAATGACATCAATAAGAGCTTATCAAATATGGGGTAGTGCCCACAGGTGATTACTTGTCCCCAGTTGGCTGGATGGATTGATTTCTTTTGCTCTTGAAATTCATGATTAGAGGACTGAATTTACAGGACAGCTGTGTTTGAGGGATGGCTGAACTTCAAAACCACGTTTGTTTTTTCGCATCCTACAAAAAGGTGGTGTGTGCTTGGGCAAGGGCGTTTGCTATGCACTATTTGCCTTTACTATTTCTTCATCTTCTTTCCTCTGCTCACCTCCAGCCAGTACGAACAGTGGGCATGCAGTACCTTCAGATGGGAAAATGATGCATGGAGAGGTGAAGCCAAGTCTTCAGGGTCAGATATCAAACAGCAGGATGGAGAGCTCAGCCCTGTTTAGGGGGGGCCCTCTCAGCCCCCTCATGAGGGGTTGTGGAGGTGCCTTGCTGCAGGGCTGCCATGGCCAGTGTGTCCTCATGTCCCTGGCCCTCACCCCCTGCCCTTCTGCAGGACTTTCCCTAAGGCGGGGTGTAGTCCAACAGCAAGGCTTAAAGCACAGATTAGAGTCTCTGCTCCTTCCTCTCCTGTACTTGCAGTTCATTTTCTAGACTATCACTAACCTCTTTGAGCTGATTCTGCCAGGATCCTTTCGCAGGCACAGATGACAGAGTCCAGCAAGGTTCAGAGAGTGGTTAAAGCTGATCTGAAGGCTTTGCAGGATGAAGATTTACACTTTTTTTGCCTTTTTTATATGATAATTTTACCTTGAAGTGGTTAAAAGAACAGTTCTAACATAAGTTGTTCTTGAAAGGGTTACTTAAAGAGGGATAAGTAGACATAGACCAGATAAAAAGGACTTTACCAGTACATTCATTAGTTATAAATCAAAGTGCAACTGTAGAATATTGTTTAAAAAAAGGAGAGGGGAATAAGCAGAAAAAGCAACCTTCAGAGTGGAAAAACTCTGTTATAATCCATGCAGGAGAAATACTAGGAAACGGCTTCTAGTGTTTACTTCTGGTCTCGTCTCTGAGAAGCCCCAGCCATAGTAACCAGCTTCCACTGGAGCTATCACAAACCAGCCGCATCACTGGATCGCTCGAAGTCCTGAGGGGCTGCTGCCTGGCTTTTCACCCTGCATGCGTTCATGGATGTGGGTAGAAATGAATGTGTGTGAATTGTCTCCTTGTGTCACTAATGACAAAAGTACAATTCCGTATGTGTAAGATTATTTTTTCAGATCTGGACCTACATTTTAAGTTGTGTACGTATTTTATTTTTGTATTCCTCACTTGAATTTTACTTTCCATGGTGTTTTCTGGGACTTGCTGCTGCTGCAGTCCTTGTTCAAACTGATAATTTTGAGTATGGTGCATTTAAGGGCATAGAGATGAGACTTGTAAATAGAATTTTCTGTATGACAGCGCTATCATTCTAAACGTTTATTAAAAAAACCTTATTTATGCTGTGCATTAAAAATACAAAGATTTCAAAGGGTTTAGCATATCACATCCTTTAATACATATAAAAAGGGAAAACGATCTGAGATCACACATTGCTAATCTATGCAATCTATAAGATTTGGCCTAGTTCACATACACACATTCTTGTATTGCAGAGCATTGGAAAACTCATGGAAAAGCATTACAGGCTGGGGAAGCAGTGGTTAGAAAGTGGTCAAGTGGAAAAAGACCTGGGGGTGTTGGTCAACAGCCAGCTGAACATGAGCCAGCAGTGTGCCCAGCCTGGCTTGTATCAGGAATAGTGTGGCCAGCAGGACGAGGGCAGTGATTGTCCCCCTGTACTCGGCACTGGTGAGGCTGCACCTCGACTACTGTGTCCAGTTCTGGGCCCTGCATTTCAAGAAAGACCTTGAGGTGCTGGAGCAAGTCTGGAGAAGGGCAACAAAGCTGGTGAAGGGTCTGGAGCACAAGTCTGATGAGGAGCAGCTGAGGGAACTGGGGTTGTTTAGCCTGGAGAAAAGGTGTCTCAAGGGAGATCTTATTGCTCTCTACAATGACCTGAAAGGAGGGCGTAGCGAAGTTGGGGTCAGCCTCTTCTCGCAGGCAACTAGTGACAGGACAAGAGGACATAGTCTGAAACTGCACCAGGGGAAGTTCAGGTTAGAAATTATGAGGCATTTCTTCACAGAAAGGGTCGTTAGGAATTGGAATGGGCTGCCCAGGGAGGTGGTGGAGTCACCATCCTTGGAGGTGTTTAAGAAAAGACTGGATGTGGTACTTAGTGCCATGGTCTAGTTGGCATGGTGGTGTTAGGGCAAAGGTTGGACTCAATGATCCCAGAGGTCTCTTCCAAGCAAATTGACTCTGTGATTCTGTGAAAAGCATTTGTTTTTTGTAAATATGTCCACGTGGGATGTACTGAGCCAAACCGTGCTGACATGGGTCTGAGATGAAGCGAGCCAGGGTATACCAGGCTGGCCAGTGGCATGGCCATGTGGTGCCCTGCAGTAATTGGAGAGGTGGCCGGGACACAGCTCGGCACGTCCTCTCCACCATGGGCACAAACCTGCCATTCACTGTTTTTGTATTTTATGCATTTATCACTTCTTATGCTCAGTGATGGTGAAGTTATGTTCTTGTTGGTCTCCTTCCACACAAGGTCCTGAGCATCCTTTTCTGCCTTTTCCAACTCTACTTGAGGGTCTGGAGAAAGGGAAAACAGATTTATTGGAGGTAACTGAGGAGCAAAAAAAATTTAAGTTTGGATCTAATTTGACACTAGCCTTTAGAGAGAGACAGTTGAGGGGGGGAAAAAGTTTACTATCTTTTCTGGAGCTTGGGTCTTAATATTAACCGTTTTGTGGAACATTAGTTACCTCCTTGTTACATATTTTGGCTGCTGAAACGAAAATGTGGTCAGCTCAAGGTAGACCCATGGAAGTGCCTGCTGTGCTGAACACACGTGTACAGGGTATACTTTCCCTCCTCCACTCCCCTCTCATTTCTTTAGGGTTTGTGTTGAATATTTCCTGCTTTGGGTTTAAATGATTTCCACCCTGTGGTCCAAGGGGGTAAGCAGGCACAGCATTCCCCTGCACCCCAGGAGAAAGGACGTGTTGGGCAAGTCCAGGCAACTGCCACCACTAGCTGGTGACACCCATCTGGTGGCCCCGCAGAGCAGAACGGTGGGGCCCAGGAGAGCCTCCTAAAGTCAGGGCACATTTCTAACTCCAAAGGATGGCAGGAGTGTGTTATCCCCATGGTTACAATCTGCATGTTCAAGCTGGATCTGAGAGCAGGTCACTCGATATAAGTAAGTCTGTCCGTAGTCCGGTCTCTGATGCCTATTTGGCTCCTATTTATACGTAGCATCTGATTAGACATCAGCTTATTGCTGGACCTCGCAAAGGGCTTTTATAAATGTTTGGGAGCAGGTCCATATCCTGCTAACAGCCTGTGAGCAGTCTGCACTGTTGTCCAAGAGGGAGTGGGGCAGTAGATGGTGACTTCGTGATGAAAAATATACTCTGGTGAAGACAGTATTATCTACTTTGGGAGAAAACACTAATTCTGTCTCTCTTTGGGGTGGATTTTATGGATCAGCCTGTAAAGATTGCTCTGATCCTGGAAATGGCTCTTGTGCCCTTCTGGTCCCATTGCAATGCACTGGAGGGGATGGAGATCAGGATTCCTACCGTGGCCTGAATTCACTCCTGATCTTACTATACTGCACGAAGCAACAGACAAGCTCAGACAGCAAGAGTGTTACAGAAAGCCCAGCCTGGCCTGCAAAACATGCCAGTACTGGGGATGTTGCGTATCCAGGAGTGAAAAGCTGAGCTTGCTCTGGAAGCCGCAGCAGCCCCCATTCTGCAGCAATCAGCGAGTGGGCATAATTTAATCAATTTTCTGAAGGGCGTTAAGCTGTAGCTCAGAGTTTCATGTTTTTCAAGGAAATCTTGCTCCCCGTGAGATTGACCCAGAGGTCAGCTTCTCATTAGCACAAGAGCAACAGGAAAACGACTTCCAGTGTTCAGCTTTCTGCCTGCAATAAATTAAGTGATGAAACATCAGAAAAGTACCTATGAAAGAAATTGTCCTGCAACTTGAAAGAGAAAGAATGAAAGAAATCCCTGGATTTATGAATTTGTTGTAGGACTGAGGGAGGAGGGAGTTCTGCTTTTGGATGTGGAAGAGACATCAAGGTAGATTTAGAATGAACAGGAATAAATGTTACTTGTATATTAAACTTTCTTTCAAACTGGAGTTAGCTATATCAATATTCCTAACAGTTTGGAGCAAGTAAATGACTCTCTGCATTGGAGAATATTTACTCACTAAGTTTCTTTAGATAAATCCTCCTGATGCCTACGTTATCTGACACTTTTTATTTTTCTATATTTAACAGGAACCAAAGTACAAGTCTTTACTCCAGGAACCATTGCCAAGGAGATGATTATTCATTATATCTGGGTAAGGAAAAATGGGCTTAGTGACATCTAAGATCTCTGGGGGAAGTCTCTACATTAATTTCCTGTCAAATTCCTGGTGGTATCCTGTGTAAGCATTACTTCAAATTAATAATGCAAAATAACTAGAAAGTAGCAGTAACCCCAAGGAGAACGTTGCAATTTTTAGCCAGAATGGGTTTAATTGGTATTGCTTGATGCATCCATTGCCCCTGAAATCTGCTGAACTATTTCTTGTCTGGGTACCTGAATAATTATTTCACTGTGCACTTCATATAGAAACTATAGCTAGAGGGCATTTTATCTTTCAATTAGAAATGGTGGAATAATGATTGCTAATAATGTGTTTGATTAATTTTCACCATCATTGTTGAACATATTTCTTATGAATAAATGCCTTCATTAATAGATAGGTTTCATAGAACATAAATAAATTATTTGGGATCCTTCCCCCTATCAGTCACTGAATAAATTATTCTTGAATATTTCCATTCATTAAGACAGCTGCATTCCATTAAGAAAATGATATAAACCATAGTTCAGGGAAAGACTCTGTAATTCTTTAAAAACCCACAGGGAATATTTGTCTCATATCAATGTTTTTATAGATATAATCTTTTAACCTGGAAACACTGTGCTCTGAGTATAATTTGTGGAAGTCACCAGAACTTTTGGGATAAACAGCCTTGTGTGTCTGGAGCCCAGCTCTGCAGAGCCTCTGGGATGCAGCCCGGGAAGTATGGAGGCAAGGGACGCTGACATCAGCTGGGGTTTGCATGGGCTTAGTGGTCTAAAATAAGCACTTTGCTCTATGGGGCCATGTTTAAGTGCCTTCAAGTGCGGCAGAACTTGAGCACATCCTTTTCTGAAGGAAGACCGTGGGAATGTGGGCTATTCAGAAATGTGGAAGGGCTGGTGCTGCTGTCTGTGCCTGTCCCAGGGCTGAATTTCATCTTCCTTGTACAAATTAATGACTATTTGGCAATAAGGCTTGAAGGCAATTCATCCTCATTGCTTAAATCTTGGAAGAATGTCTCATACTAGCCATAGTTTGACAGTATCCACCAAAGCACGTAGACCCATTATAATTTTTTCCCCACAATAAAGCAGGTTCACATCTGAGCGTTTGGCATAGCCTTCTATAAATTCTTCACCTAGTCACTTTAAAAGGAGCCAATATAATTTTGATTTTTAAAGAGTAATAATCCTCTTTTCATTTCAAGGGTCTACTCCCTCATTTTTATTCCTGTGACTAATTGTTCATTCATTTCTTGCTGATAAATGTCAGTTAGTGTGGTTGGTAGCAGGAATTCATGGAAACCATAAATCACTTCTCATCTATGGCGATTCATCACTTTGCAGTCCATCTGGTAGACAAAATTTCTTGGCTGTGCTGTGTGTCAAGGAATGAGAATGTCTTTGTTCTGGGTAGAACAGCAGCACCATAACCACTTCAAAGGTAATAAAGAGTGAACAAGCCGTAAAGCTCCGAACTGCTGCAACACACGACTGGAAAGTGCTTGAGACTCACTAGCAGTGTACACAGGACACAATGATGAAGTTAGGTGAGAAAGAAAAGGGCCAAATACCATTCGTAAAACAAACCAAAACCATATACCTCCAGCATAATCTAAATTCAGTTTAATTAGGTAACTTAGTTGGAGATGACTGAAAAGAAGTAATAGTCCAATTAAAGAACAAAACCTCTTTTCTTATACCCATGGAGGATCCTTAGTTAGCAGGGTTGAGTTGACTGTCATCCCCAAGGTGTTTTTCCATACTCATTGACTGTTTTACTGCTTTTGGTCACTGCAGGAGTACCTTGGCAGATCCAAGTACCCCAGCTGCTGAAACAACCTGAAGGGGAAAACCCCTCCTTGGCCTGCTAATAGTCAGGGCAAACGCTGCAACAACAGCAGCTCCCTGTAAAATATTTTTCTGCTGATAGCTGCTGTTTCACTGGGAGCTGCTTGGAGTGAACCTTGCCTGCCAGTGTCTTCGTAAGTCTAGTCTAAAGCTACAGATGATCTAATTGCTGATTTTTATTATTTTTTTTTTTTTGGTGGGTGATTGGTCAGGCTCTAAATGAATTCCCAGGTGCTTCCTTGCAAAAGTAGACCCGTGCTCCTGCCAGCATGTCATGTTCTTCAGCTACAATAAGAACAGGGTCAGTTCATCGTGCATTCTGCAGCTCCTGTGTGCTCTGGGGCAAGTGTAGGTCATCCAGATGATCTGAAAAGCACAGGATCTTGTGGCTATGAGGGGGGGGGGGAAGAAAGAAAAAGAAGAAAAGAAAAAAAAAGTAAGGCCAAACCCACTCTTGTCTAGTAAACACTGTCTTGGGATCTCTAACACCACTTGCGGCTGTATGGGATGTTAGCTGCATGAAATTCCAGCATTGTATCACAAAATTGAAGTAGAGGCCTTGAAGGCATTTCATGACCTACTAACTCAAAAGAAAGTACATAACTTTCTTTTTTTTAACCAAGATTTTTGTCTGACATCTTTCTTATCCTTTAGGTGTAATATATTTAATATAAAACTTGTCAACAACATGGAATATTACCCAAAAGTGGTGGCTAGTGATGAAATACTATCCTGTGCTCTGGTAGATGCCTTTTTGTCTCCAAAGATTTGTAGGTTAGACTGGTATACATGTACACAATATGCTCTTACAAACTGTTGTGCTGTGTTTTTGGCACATGTAGTAACACTGGTTTTGCATTAAATTTTTGATTTATTTTCTATGTAATTACATTCTATACAGTATTTTGTTCTTTCCATTTTGGATTGCTTTAATCATTAAATGAACATACTGAGGAAATTCTATTTACAATGATCTTAAAAAATTTAGAGAGGTTTTGCACTTTCTAATGGATCTTAATATATATGAGACAAATTCTATCACTATGCCAATGTTACTAGTCAGTGACAAAATCAATGGGTATTTAAAAAAGAGGTTATTTTGAGTCTGTGTCTCAGGAATATCAAATGACATTTCATAAACAGACAGCATTTCTAATTATGTGTTTATCCTGGATAACTGCTTTTTAAAGATGTTTATTTTAATTGACAAAACCAGTAAAATGAGCAGTCAACTACCCAGAAGGAGCTGATAGTTATCTTTGCCAATCTGCTTACCTTGGTGAGGACACATTTAGTGCGTGCTTTATGAAGGGCTCAGGATATGCAATTATTAATCAATTTTTTTTCCCCTCAAGTTTTTATAAGTTAAAATAGGAATATTTATCCCAAATTTACCAAATCGGAATCAAAAGTTAAACTCAAATTGCTAGGAGAAGGGAGGTTCTGTTCAGTCAGCTCTGAAGGTGGTATTTGCCGTGCAAAGAACTCTGTGACCCGGAGACAACTTGTGAATGAGGGAGAAAAAACAACCACTCAACCATCTATACTGTAACTACATGAAATTACTTTAAGAAGTGGAAGATACTAATAAATAAAAAGAAATCAGTTAAAACAAAGCCCTTGAGCTGTATGGAGTGCAGTGAAACTGCACAACCCTCACTTTTTAAGGGCTGGGTAGGCTTAGGAGGCACAGCTTCTGCTGTATCCAAACCATTTGACATGCTGTGATTTCAATCTTGTGGAAGATCAT
>NW_009637329.1:18007-23164 GCF_000690535.1 Cariama cristata | reverse complement strand
TGTGGGGGGGGGGGGGGGGGAGAAATCGTGCAAGATATTGTGGTTTAGACTGTCCTGAGGACTGCTTAGATAATGATACCATGATATGGACCTTTTGAGCATCGCTCCTGTCTTGCTCCTCTCCAGCAAGCAAGTGCATCACTTGTCTCGTGGACTCGGTGTAACCTTCTCTCCTGAGAAGAAGTCGGGAGGGTGAATTTCAGACAGGTGCTGTTGGTCTGTTGCAACCCTCAGTTATTTTTGGGTGATGTCTAAAAGAGGACCTTGATGACATGTTAATTTGATGATAACTCTTAGATGAGTTTCCCAGGCAACAACAAGATGGCTGTGCTGCTTTCCAGTCTCACTAAAGACAAACCGGATATTTAATGGATGATTAAAAAGGAACAAATATTTTAAATTTTTAAATAGCAGTGAGAAGAAACTAATTATGTAAAGTAAAAAGGCAAATTAGCATGAAAGTAAGGAAAGAGGAAATTTACATTTTGTATCAGAAACATATTCACAGGTTGACATATCAGACTGTGACAAAAACTGATCAGAAGTCAGCACTTTCACTGCTGGGGAGGTTGCAGAGCTTTAAATTCTGGTTTAGAGCAATTAGCAGAATTTTTTATATTTCTTAGTTGGCAGGAAAATACCAGAGATGCCCAAAGCATTTAACTTTTAAAACTGTGAAGGAAGATGTGGGTACCAGGATTGGGTTGCCATTGAAACACAGTCCCAGTGTTTCTCAGTTGTACGTTTCCTGTCCATCCTGTCCTGTCCTCTCTGGTGGAAAACAGGGCTCAGAAGTGACGAGAGTTTGAAGCTGGTGATGCAGGAGGCTGCAGCAGTCTCAGGTCAAGAGCAGTGCATGACATACAGGTGCCTCAGAGCCCAGTGACCTGGAAAGTCCCAGATGTAAACGTGGTTAACTGAAGCCAGCTTCCAAAATCCTGTCCCCCTGATGACAGCTGTGCTGTCATCACAGAAACAGTCTCCTCTTGCTATAAATGAAAGATGGGTTTGACTGGTTTTTCTCACCTTGTCTGGTTACAACTGGGCTTGCAGTGCTCTCTTTGAGGCACAGTATTGTTTTTGACTGACCGCTAACCATCACTTAAACAATATCTTTAAAGATACAGTTATCTCAGATTTCAAGTAGATGATATGCTGGATTAGTTGTTGTTACATGACAACATTTGATAGCTAGTATGGGAATTTGGAAGAGAAACTAGGGCTATACTATCAGCCCTATTGTAGTGTTGGAGTAAATGGACTCTTGATAATTTTTTCAAAAAGTGAATAAAAGCGGGAGGAAAACTAGCTTGCCAAGAGGAATAGTTAGCAACTAATGAAAAATAGCTTTGCTCTTTGTAGACATTACAGATGCAAGGATGGGAGAAACATCTTTTTGGTCCTGATTCAGCAGGTTCATGAGGGTCACACAATTCACAGCACAAAGCATTGGCCTGACCTGCAGAGAGCGATCCACTGGAGAGCCACGGAGCCACAGGAAAGGCTTTGATCTCTGCGTGCGTCTGCCAGCTGGCCACTGCTGTGTCAGAAATGCCTCTGTTGTTAGTGAGGAATGGGAATGTGACAAAGAAGAATTCCAGAGCATGCTGTATGCAAAGCCTCAGCTTTCTCCTTCCTCCAGAAACCTATGTGACTCCAGAACCAGCTGTATGGTAAAACTTTTTCTGTAGCCACTTCATTCCTACAGACACCATACTCCTCCACATACCACATGAAGAAATAAGCAAAACCAAGCCCAAAGACCCTCAGTCAAGTTGTATTAAATCTTTTGCAGCCACAAAACATTTCCTCTAGCTGCATGAACAAAGAGACAGCCTTAATTCATATGGCTGTGCTGGCGCCATAGGCTGCTTCAACTGCCAGCGGTGACAGTGGTGGCCATGTCCTTCCAGTATTGCCCAGGATGGAGGCCAGCTTGCAAGGATGGCCACCATGCAATCAACCTGCAGCAAGAAAAATATGGGAAGCTGAGTGTGCCCAGGATTTGCAGGGAGGCATAGGGCCAAATGCCCTGTGTGCTCAAAGCACATTTAAAAAGTGCTTGTTCTGATGAGTCAGGCATGTAGACTTTCTTTAAGAAGCTGAGCAGTGGGGAAAGGTAGGTGCAAAATGAAGCCTGAGAGGCTGCAGGTCTAATGAGGTCCCACTACCTGACACAGGGCTGGAGCCTGAAAAGGAGATTAAAGGAACTGGCTCCCCACTCTGGGTGCCTGCAGATAGCTAGCAGGCCAGTGAGTTGGTATGGATAAGCTTCATTTGTACTTCTGTCGAGGGCAGTAGAGAGAATAAGGTAAGGGGCACAAAAGGAGGAGGAGGAGGAGGAGGACTGTTTGGAGGAAATGAGAAACTGAACTCTGCTGGGGACTGGAAGGGGTCCCAGAGCAGCACTTCTCAGCTAAGCATAGAAATGTCGGTGAGGAACACAGCCGGTGTTACAGTGCTGGGATGAGATTGCAGGAGGTGGCTCTGGGAATGAGATTATTGAACCAACTGCCACCAGCTTGTTCTTTGCCTTACAAAAAAATCTCTAGTTTGCTCCAAGCAGCAGCTTGGTTTCTGAGGTCTTGCAGAGAGCTGGTTACTTGGAAACGGGAACTGGACCTGATAGCCCTGGACTTAATTGAAGCTGTGAGTATTCTGGTCAAATACACCTGGTAATAAACACCTTATATGGAGGAATAAAAAATGTCGTCTTCTTCTTATTATTATTATTATGAGTTGTTAGTTGTTAATCTGTTTGCTAAACTGCCTTCAACTCTAAATTGGGCTTTTGATTCTTCGTGACTGGTTAGATCAAAGGATAGACAAGAAGGCCACTACTGCCTCTTGGGAAAACCCATTGGTATCTACAGTAATGCAGAAAATATTCTTACAGTAAAGTGGGTGAGAGGAGGATTGTGCCTTTGAATCTCACCCCCAGCAGGAGCTGCACAGCCTGGCAGGAGCAGGAGAGTCTCTGCATTGACACCAGGAGCAGATGCGGAGGGCTGTATGTGCTTAACTGCCCCGGTGAAATGGGGCACCTCTGACCACTAATTACATACATACCTGGAGAGCAGTTTTGTAGAATGATCATCCATGTCTCCACGCTAAGTTCCCACTTAATAAGTTGCCCAAGAATTGCTCCTCACCTTCAGGTGAACAGTAAAGGGGGTGAGTGTGTGTGTGGATTATAACAAATACTGCATCACATCTTTCCTATGCAAAGGTCTCTGGGCTGTGAAGCCAACAGGGGTTCGGTACCAGCAAAGACTATTCTTTTTTGCATAACAGCAGCATTAACCATGAAGGGAAAAAACCCAACATTTTTGAAATCCAGTTCCAAGTTTACACTGTGCTGAAATGTCTTTCCATTGCACAATAGCACAGTGAGCTGCTCTGGGATAAAGATGGAGCAATTTTTTGTTTAGCTCTCCAGTAGCAGAATAAACCACATATATTTTTCACGCCGCATAAGGATTTATGGGAAATGTTGACATGGTTGTGTCTGTCTGTCAAGGTTACAACAGCAGTTTCAGCATTTTTTTGGCACATCTCTAAAATACAAGTGTTTACTGATTTGTCATCTTTGTCTTACAGCAAGGAAAGGGTAATTTTGTTTTGCACTTCAGGGATCTATTCAAGTAATCTCATCTCCTTATTTATGAATATAATGAAGTGTGATTTTCATATGTAGATACTCAAACTGCAGCTACCAGTGTGCCCCTCATCTTATAGGAGCAATGCCACCAACTGATATATTGATTTAATATTTTTATGGGTTTTATAGTAACTTTCTTTCCATATTAGGTATAGAAAACTGAGCATACTTTCCTCTACACCTTGCATTGTGTTATAAAAAGGAACTCATTGCTCTGGACATTAAATTCAGTTTGCAAAACAATGTTCCTACTGCAACCAGGGCTGCCAAGCAAAATATTTGCCTATTTACTGCTCTGACAATCTGGCAGTTGGAATAAGATAGGTGGTAGCAGAGCCATAGCATTTACCTCTGTTAAATAGTAAGGGTTTGAAAGAGGATTCTATATACGGAATGCCTTGCAGTCAGGTGGAGCCAGAGTGGAAGGTTGAGAAGAGAGGGCTGAGGTTCAGGGTAACAAACAGCCAAGAAACTTACTATGGGATCTTGGGTAGAAATAAAGAAAGCAAAAAAATTAAATAGTTCCGATCAGTCAGTGACAGATAAAATTCTTGGAGAGTGGTACAACTGGAAAGTGAGACTGGGACCAAAGCAGGGAAATAAGAGAACCAAAGGGAGCCTCTGTTTTTGCTCTGTTAAAGATTTTGTCTTTTATCCAGTCAGTTTAAGTAACTGTGGAGAATCTAACAGAGATGCTGAAAATCTAATAATCACCTGAATTTTCACTAGAAATAGTTTTTGGTTTTCATTGCTGAAAAGAAAAAGGTGTGTTAAAAAATATTTAGGATTATTTAAAGCACTGCCTAGTTTTTGAAGGTGCAAATTCAAATAAGGTACAATCTCAGTCAGCACTGGTTGCCCTGCCCCTGCCCTGCCCTCTCCTCCCTCCCAACTGCTAAGCATGAAGAGCTTCAGGAGACAGCTCTGCATGGTTTTCATTAGGCGAAGGGTAAGTGATGTTTTTTTGCAGATCTTTATTGCTAGGGTAGGACAAGGAAGGAATCCAGCTTGCCTTTCAAGTCCCAGATTTGGTATTGTAGTCTTAGCAATAAATAAAGAAAAAATAAAAAAAGATAAAAATCACTGTATGCACTCTGCACACGTTATCATTTCCCATGGATTTCCGGATCATTATGAAACCCCACCAGGCCAGCTTCCCAATGTCAAACTGCAGAGTGGAATTGCACTGGAAAAAAGAGGTCACTAACAGCAGTTCAGAGCTGGACCAAAGAGCAGCATCAAGGGTCTCGGCGGTGCGGTCTGTGTGCGATCGGTCCTGCGAAACTGAGGGGCTGCCCTCTTTGTGTTTGCTGCCACCAGCTCTGCTACTGGGTAGTGTCAGGTAGATCAGTTTTAAGTATTGCATGAAAAACTTCTTCAAAAATTGCTAATACTTTTGAAAAGGCCCAAATCTACCCATACTTTTGAAAATATACATACAAGTTCATACAGACACTGATGGTGTCCTCATCACAAAGTTTAGCAACTGTCAGTAA
>NW_009637329.1:714-17976 GCF_000690535.1 Cariama cristata | reverse complement strand
GGAAAGAGAATTAAAGCTAAACTGGAGAGTGGTCAGTTTTTGACCATCTATGTGGTAACTCGTGCTAAGTAATGATTCTTTTTCCTGGTCACTTCAACAAAGCAAGCACATCAGACTTAAAGTCAAGTATCTGCTGCCATTCTTCTGGTAAGAAACTTCAGGCTTTATGGAAGTTGCATATATTGTAAGGCAACCACATTAACATCTTGGTGAGAGGTATGACGCAGCTGACAAACACTATTGAGGCAGACTAATGAATGTTATCTTAAAAAAATCAACTAGCAGAAGCAAGAAAAAACGCAATTCATTAAGCAACCCCATATGATCTTTTGAGCTCCAAAAACTGTTCAACACCAAAAAATGCCGATTAGGAAGAGGCTTTTAGTTAAAAGAAATCCTCTGGTTTGACAAAGCAGAAGAAAACAGGATTGTAATTTCTCAGGCAGTGCCTGGACATAATGCTGCAGAAACGGTGTGATATGCTTGTATACAGCTTTCTGTATGACTATATTGGGAAAGTTTCTTTGCAAATTCTAAATTAATGTAAATAACTTGTTTAAGTAAGTTTCAGAAGCCGTACAGCCTCCAGCAAGTGAGTGCATGAGTTACAGATGCCTGGTTCACGATTCCCTTTCCTGCGCTTTCGGTGAACCTGGCAGGGACTGGAACAGCCTTGACTGCTTCGACTTCTAAAACCACAGTCACTGCTTCCTTGGATGGTGACTAGTCACTTCCAATATTCTGTGGCAGTTAGTGAAATTAGGTGTTTGGAAAAACTTGATAATACTAAAGTATACTGGAACATTTCTTGGATCAGACTACTGCATTACTCATGCATCATTAATTCTCAAAATATTAAGGGAACATTTCTTAATATTGGGCCGTATTCCATTAAAGAGATACAAAACAGCTTGCTTAGTTTAAACCATCATGCAAAACACACCATCAGCTGAGCAGATCACTGCATAAGGGTAGGTAGGAAACCAAGGTGGGACTGTTTGTGTAGAAGAGACTTGTTGGGCTTAGATGGAGAGCTTTGGATTTTCTGTTATGCACTGTGGTGTCTACATGTTTTATTAGCCCAGAACTGCAACATCTCATTGTTAATGCTCATATTGCTTTACTCCTATGTAGGATTTTCTGTTGTCACAGCAGACCAATTTAATGCTCTATTCAGCATTCCTTGTATTACTAAAACCACTACTAACTCTGCCTGCAAGCCTGAGTTTTAAGAGAATGCAGCCTTAGTACTAACAGTATTGGGACCACAGCTACATTCATTAGCTCTGCCATTCTAGCAAGATTCTCCTCTTTTCCAGGCCTAGAGCTGCCCTGGCATTTTCACTGCATGCATTACTGCTGTGCCAGAAGGGCAAACAGAATTTCAAGTGAGACGCTTTTCCTCTCTTCTCTGGTACGTAATGATATTACCTACTGTTTTATAGCTCGCGTCCCAGCTCCTGTGAAACTGATAGTTGAGTGTAACAGTTCATAACTGGAAAAAGTTTGGAGTGTGTCAGCAACCAACTGCTTTATGAAGTTATTTTTCTGGACGGGTGATGCTATCCCCTGCATTTTAAGGTCGTTCATTAAGATGGAGCGTGGAATTGGTAGATCACAGAAGAACGGACCTCAGGCAGCAGCTGGTCCGAGCTCAGCATAGGTTCCCACTGTCTCATGCCTCCTCCCACAATTCCTGACGATATGTGCTTGCAGTGGAGCAAGCGGCACCCCATGCCTGACAGTTCCATCAGCTGGCACTTTTCATTCAGTCCCAGCTGGTGGGAACAGCTGACCAGAGACTGCTTCTGCCTTTTTATCACTTTCTAAACCCTCCATCCTGTTACTCCTGAGGTCTTAATCTCCCCTGGGTGACCTGGCTCTCAGGGTAAATTTTTTGGTGACAAGCTGGCTTACCGCAGCTAATTCATTCCCTAAGATTTCTATGTAAGAATAGTGTTCAAGGCTTTCTCCATTAATGAACTCTTATTAGATGTTTTGTAGCTAGACACCTTTTAAATTACAGGCCAAGATGGACATGGAAGGCTACAGAAATGGCAAGGGCCATGTATCCAATTAGGGGAAAATGGATAAAGATGAATAATGCAGTTCCCAGGATGCTGGGAGGAGGTCTGTGGTACCTGTGGCCTGCCAGATACTGCCTGTCTTCCAGCCGGGCCCCTGTGAAGACTGGAGCACTTCTGCCTTTGGGATCCGCTTAGGATGTAACCATTGATATATGCAAACCCAAACATCCCTGTGAATAATGAGAATTCTGCATTGTCTTCTTGAGCTAAATAGAAATTGGTCTCTGAGCATCCCCTCAGTTCCCATGAGAATGCTCAGCAGAGGTCAGACGCAAACTCCTGCTAACTCAAACTGCCTGAGCTCTGCTGGAGCCTCTGGTTTGGAAGATGCAGAAGCAGGAGGGAGCAAGGAGTAGGACAGGTTGGATAAGCCATGTCATCCCTGGGCCCTGAGGACATTCCTTCTGCAGCAGATTGAATTTTGCTGTAAAAAAAACTATCATCAGCTTTGTTTGCTCTTGCACACAGAAGACTTTACTTTGGAGAATTATTTTTTCTTCTTTTTTTTCTATTTAAGTGGAATTATTTTAGATATTCCTGCTGGCTATATGCAGAAATTTGAAAGGAAACAATATATCTGCTTTTGGAAGCTGATGGTTCCTTGTCATGGACCTGATTTCTTGAAACAAAACCAATTTTCTGTTTAATCCTGCTTGTGTTATTTCTCTTTCTTTATTATGCAAAGTCGTTCTTTACAGAAATTATGCTCTTGTGTATAACGTAAAAGATAGACTTTAAATAAGAAGATATTTTTGGCAGGCTACAAGACGGAATTTGATACGGTGAGCTCTGGGGAGTTACTGTTTTGGGAAGCACAATGAGGGCAGGTGAGCCAAACCCTGTCTTTTCAGTGCCCCTGCTAGAAAACCCCAATGGCGGGGGGTTTATGGGAGCTTTGAAACAAGCCCTCCATTGCTACAACCTACTTCACATTTAAAACTTGTCAGCATTGATGGAATAACAGAAAGATAAAGTGGGAGACTTCTGTGTGAAATCTGAAAGAGGGGAAGGCTGTTCAACACCACTTGTTAAGCGAAGAAATTCAATTGCCATATTTTTCAACAATTTTCTCATCTCTGGAATGTCAGATTGGTGTTAATGCTTTTAAGTTGTTACCACCACAGGGACTCGCTATGAAGAACTGAAAAGTCTAAGTGAGACATCAACTGCAGCCAGGCATTGAGCAGCTGTGAGGGATAGCGGGCACCAAGCGGTGCAGGATTGCTGCTGGAAGGGAGCCTGCCATCCTGCAACAGTCCGTCATCACTCATGGTAGAAGAAAGGCCAAAAGAGAAATACAAATAGCAGCAGAAGCAGTAATGTGAATGTTTTAGAAGGGAGGTCAAAACTGCTTTATTATTTTTATCAGTTGGATTAGAGTGAAAAATGAGATATGCTCGGAGTGTTTTTGCAAATATCTAGCAGGTCTGTGGTCATGAACTGCTAGGCTCGATGCAACACTGATACTTCGTAAGTGGCAAATTACGCACGTATTTCCTAGACATGTGAGCTCAGCTTGGAGTGTCAAATGGCTGCCGCAGTATTTCCTTAGCAAAGACAGCTACTTTGGTTTTCTCAGTAGCTTTTCCAAGCAGCACTCCTTCCTTTCCCACCTTCTCTCTGAGGGGCTCAGAGGCTGTTGAACATATCTAAGCACATAGTTTTTTCTGTGTCCCAGGAGCCGCCTTAGTCATTTAATGATTTTGTATGCATATATCTACATCTCTTTTCCTGCAGGGAAGAGAAAAGGTAAAAGATCTGCTATTCTGACACTATACAAGTTAAAGGCATTCTCCTGTTGAAATCACCCAGGGCATTAGGTAACCTGCACAGATTTCTAAGAAAACTCTCATGGAGCTGAAACTGAAGCTAGAGGTGGCCATCAGACCTACATAATAACTGCCCTATCTCTGCACTGGAGGTTGCCCTGGGCTCCAGGGAGGCATTGCTGGCACCCCAGTGTCACCCAGGGCAGTGACCAGCTCACACAATGCCTGTGTTAAGCTGCGGAGGGTGCTTCTCTTCTCCGGTATTTTGCCTGGTTGCTGGAGCAGGACATGTTGACTGTCTGGTCGCAGGAAGAATATTTGTACTCAGTTTCTATGTGGCAGCACTGGACCCAAGACAGCCTGCTCAGAACATGAATTCCTGGAGGCTACAGGTCCTCACTCAGCTTCAGGGAACACTTCCAGCCATCCTTGATGGCCTTCCCTCTACAAAGCCTCTGCTTAGCAGAAAGGTACCACATCTTACCTGAAAAGAGGAAAACCAAGATGATCATCACCTAAACTTTCCTTGGGTATTTAGCCAGGAGTTACCAATCAGGTTAGCTATGATATGGACAATTTTGAATATAATTTTGAATTATGGACATTTATGAATATGGACAATTTTGAATATAATTCACCTAACCCCTCTACCACAGTTAAAAAGTGCCAGCAAGGATGAAGAATAAACAAGTGTGCCATTAAGCTAATGAGACCCATATGCTTGTGCAGTCAAATAAAAGTGAACTAAATGTATTGAAGAGCCAAAAAGCAGATGAATGAACCACGACAGACATCCTGAAATCATGTTTAAAATGCAAATATTGATATTTCTCACATTTTTTTCCCTTATGTAAATCAGATCTAAATAAGGCATCTGGTAGAAGAGAATATATTTTTGCCTTTCAGCTCATATTCAAATGAATGAAGCAAACCCAACTTGAGAGAATACCTACAGGCTGCTACAAGACAGTTGGGGAGTCACAGACAAGACTTGCCATCATGACAGAAACTAAACCTGAAAGTAATTTATATCCAAATCTGCACAAATTCATCTGTGAATTTTTTTCCTAAAAATGCAAAATACACAATTTTCTCCTGGAATGAAACTTCAAATGTTGGGTTTACAGAATCCAGAAATAGTTGTAGTCAGAAAGCACTTTAATACTAAAGAAATTATCCTCTTTCTTTTGTTGTGTTTCCATGTTACTTATACAGAAGAAAAAAAAAAGAGAAACAAATCGCCAGTATTTATGAGCTTGATATTACTTTTTCAGAAAGGGCATATCTCAGGGAAGAATTTTGCTTCCTTTGCTAAAGGTTTGGGCTACTTGTTGCTATACCCTTGCTCTTCTAGCTGCTGCTGTCACCGACATTCACTGCTTTGCATCCCTGACAGATCAGCCCATCTTTCTTCACCAGTGATGTCATTTAATTGGGCAAATCATGTCTTGTAAATACTGCTGGCAGAGGGCTACAAGTTTCAGGCATATCGCATGCGCAAGCGTGTGATACTAAGTAACTTCTGGCTCCATGGCAGTCCAATGTGTTTTCTTATCGGCTTTTCTTTTCATATATATATTTTTGACTTTTGCTGATAACTGTTATTTTTCTGACCTCCCTTTCAGGGAGCAGAAAGAAGAAATACACCCTTTTCCTGGTTAGTTGCCTTCTCTGATACCCCTCTCCATGGGTAGGACACATTGCAATAACTCATCAGGGTAGTGCTCTGCTGTGCACCACTGGATTAAACGCAAGTATTCCTTTACCCAGCTGCAGCAATACATCGAGCTGCAGCACTGAGTCAACATGTTGAAACTGTCCTTACAGCGCCCATGAAAGGCACTATGGCCAGAGCTTCTCTTACCACTGCCACAATAATTCTTATCAGCCTGCCTTCCTTTTGGACTATCTTCCTGAAAGTCAAAAAGCTGTGAATATTCATCACATGTAGTTTAATTCACAGTGCCATCTCAGATGGAAGGCCAGCAGGTACTGACATACTGTGAGAAATGGACATTTCACCAGCCCAAGCTGTGTGTACACAATCAATACCCAACAGCAAAAGTTGTAAATGTTTGGAAAATACACTTAGAGTTTTTAACCAAGCATAGATTTTCACAAAACACAGTTTCAAACTAGTAGCTCAAAGTTTATAATCTGTTTCCCTGCACCTTGAAGTGGGAAGGTAGAGCTTAAAAACTATGAAATATTGAGAACTGAGCCCAGAATGGAGAAAGTGAGTGTAGATATACTAGAGCTATGCTAGTTAACACCAGCTAAGGATTTGGCTTTCAGCTTCTATGTGTTTGTTGTTGTTGTTGTGAGTTTGGTTTTGTTTTGCTTTTGTTTTGCTTTTATCTCCAGGTCCACTGTTACGAGATTTGACTGCATTGCAACATCTCCAGCTAGAAGCCTATCAAAGACTCTGCTGACAAAGGTTTTCTTGTTACGTCTACACATCACTGAAATATAACCCAGCATTTGCGATTAGACAGGGTGCCCTAAGCGTAACGTGAGTGCTGATGACGTGACACTGCTCCTCCAGCTAAAGCGTGACACTATCATGCGCTGGCATCAGCTGACAGACTATTACAAGCCACTAATGACAATCTCCTTCCCTCACATAATATTGTAAATGCATTAACAGATCACAACTGTAGCTCCTATCTTGCTTAGCAGATGAAAGGAAATAATTCTCCTCCAGATTAACTGAATTAAAATGAGAATGCCATTCCTGATTCACCAGGACTAAAGTGAAGGCTTCTTTTATGATTCAAGATTGAGGAGAATACTTGCATTTTCCTGTTTCTTCTCAGTAACCAAAAAGATTCAATTTGGGAGATCATATTAACCATCCTCATGAAGTGCACCATGTGTTTCAGTCTTTTTTAATTACTGTAGCCTTAACGATCTCAGCTAAATGTCATATTTAGTGCTTTGTTTTACAATTAAATTTCTCCTTTGGGGAGATCTTAAAATCTTTTTCTCTTGTCATCTGTGAAGCATAAAGGAGAACTGCAAATTTACATTACTATGGGCAAACAACAGTTTTGGTTGGAAAACAAATTTTAAACTATTATTATATCAAGATGCTTTTTGTTAAATGCTGTGTTGATGCCACATAACAACAACGTAGAAGATAAAAGACATTCTCTCTCCCTCTTAAGCAGTGCCTTGCATAAGCCAAAGCATTGATTTATTATTTGAAGGTAAAAGTTGACATAAAATGAAAAAGACTATATCAGCTCAGGTCTTCACACGTTTTTAAGATCTCAGTACTAAGGGCTAAGGATGAATTTACATCTTGAGCAGACTTTTGGTAACTGCTGAAGAACTCGAATCTATTCACAGCTTTCTCCCACTCCTCAAACCCACACATACTTTCGGCAAAGTGCTTTGCACATAGATATATTTCATTTTAAAAAAAAATCATTTCTTAAATAACAGCAAGCTTAAATTTAGTCCTTCTGAACCTCATGTGGAGACTGTTAAAGTTCTGGAAAACTTCTAAATATGAGGCAATGCCTGGGTGCAGGGATGGAAACGTGACTTTCTCTGTCACAGGGTTTGGCTCCAGAGGATCTCTGAGCTGTTCCCAAGCACTGATTAAACATCACAGCTCCCCTGTAAGACAAATAAGGGTTTAACCACACCTTGCATGCACCACCTCGGGGTGAAATTCAACAGCAGTGTGACTAAAAGTGAGCCAGAGCTGCCCATGACTGGAGGTGCAGGCTAGTGGGGTACTGCCCATCAGGTTGGCTTCATCCAAAATCGTGAGGAGCTGCAGCTACTCTTGTCACAGATGTCATGAGGTTTTCTGTTTATGGTGATAATTTCCAAATATCTTGTTTTGTGCTACTTTATGTAGGTAGTAGTTAAGAGGGAAATCTTCATTATCTTTTCCTGTTTCTAGGTGACTGGTGCTTCCTGTTTCTTACAGAAGCTACTAGCATTGCAGTCTGGGGGAAAATTAATTTTGTTTATGGCTGATTAAAATAGAGATGGTCAGAAACAAAACACTAAAACATGTTCTTCCTCCTCATCTCTTCTGAGTGTCACAGGGTTGTTTCTACCACTTTTTTCCTCATGGCTGTGTGGTGTTTTAACCTTTCTTAACTACCTCTGCCCAGAGGCACCGCTCGCCTCCCTGAGGGGCTGAGGTGGGGCTGCTGGAGAGGCAGCCAGAACTGGCTGGAACTGGCCATGTTTGGCACGAGGCAGCCCGGGCCTCTCCTCACAGAGGCCCTTGCAGCCCCTCAGCTTGCCACGGTCACCCACTATAAAGAGAAACAAGGAAAGGGGTTTTTTGTGTGTGTGGAAACCGTAACAAGTGAAAGCCACTGTGCTGCTCCAAAGGTGTTTCAAAAGCAGAGAGTAACGGTAAGTGCCAGGAGGCAGGAAGGACTGCTGCGGCTCGTCTGGCCCCTCACCCCGCAGCAGGGCTATGCCCTCCCACTTTGTTTTCTGTTATTTTATACAGCAGGAGTTGTAAGTGCAACTTACTCATCTTGGGAAACTGTCCCACTGCTTGTCCCTTTTTCCCTGGTCTGAAACTCTCCCCTGCAGTCAGAGGCTCACCAGCTTCTGGCAGACACTCCTCGTCAGGTGGGTATAAGCTATACTCCTGCACTTTTCCTTTGATAATTAGTTCCCTGCTCTCTTACCCTGAATCAAGACACGTCTCAGTGGGTACCCCTGTTCCCACAGGTTTGCCACCTGGGTAAGTGGGACTGCAACAAGTCCAGTCCCCATGTGGCCATACACAGAGGTCCCGGGGAAGGAGAGGCACTCCTGCAAGAAAAGCCCTGTGTCTCCAAGGGCTCACCTGCCTACTGTGCGAATGGGGCCTCTGACAGTCACGCAGAGTCACCTCTCCTCCTCCTAATGCCTGCCTTGTGTTAAAATCAGGGGAAAAATGAGATCCTCCTTCCTTCTTTGGTGACAGGGCTTTGCACGGGCTCCAGGTGTGGACTCCATTTTTTTCCCTCTTCTCCTCCCTTGTGCAAGGGCAAAGCATGGGCCAGCTGTAACTATTTCAGAAAAGCCTGGAGATGAGCAGGCAATGCAGGTAAGTGGGGCCTTTCTGATGAGCAGCTACTGCAGTGCTTTGGTAATCCCAGTTTTCAGTTTACAGATCTCATCTTAACAAAAAAACCCCACCCAACTAAACAACCAAAAAAAATTTCCTCTGTGACCCTTTCTTTTCCCTGCAAAGGTGCATGGCTTACATTGGAGACCACCAGAGTAGGATCTGTGGGCAGCTGGGGATTTGCCTGCCCACCGCTGCCTGAAAACTTCTTCAGAGCAACACTTCCCCAGAAACTGTAATGTGTTGGGAAAACAGACCAGGCTCCTGCAGGTCAGACTCTCACTGTAGAGGTTTTTTTCTATTTACTTTTTTTTTTCTTTCTGATGGTTATAAAACTAATGGGCCACATTTTTCATTCTCTCCGGCATTGTTAAGGAGAAACAGGGATATAGGGATCTCTCTAAACAGTTTACATCTGTGTTCTGAATCTTGAAGAAAATACCCAGCCAAATTTCAGGAGAGAAACTGGAGACAGCTGTGAAAGGGGCGTTGCTGCTGTCTGTTTTATAGGGTCATCTATTCCCTTTAGTAGTAACAGGACAACCATGCCCAAGGCAATCAGGAGTTAGCCTTTGAGTTCAAACTAACCAGGGCCACATAACCATACAGTCTTGTTACTTTCCTACACAGCAGCATCCATAAATTCAGCAAAGAAGTACATGCTGTATGTGGATGCCTATTGCATGGATCCATCTCCAAAGATACGGTTTCAGCTATGGTGGAAAAAAAGAAAAGGAAACATCTCAGTTGGATTTTCCAGAGCAGGTAACATTTGGACTACTTTTTAAGTTTGAACTGAGATGATTTTGTGTGAACTGGGTATATTTGTGCAGGATGACATCTCCAAATAGTCCCTGTGGGGCTCAGGAGATAGTTTTGCTAAGAACCTGGCTAGCTGTGTGTCTGCGCTGCCCAACAACAGGGATGTTTTGCCTCACTAGATGATAACTTTCACATGTTGTTAGAGATCCATCATGGAAGTCAGTACTAACCGGCTCACATGGCCTTCAGCTTTCCAAGATTTAATCATCAGGTCTCTAGGCTGATTCAAGTTTTTATCAGCTCCATACCTTATCCAGTTTGGGAAGCCTCTAATATGAGGCCTTGTTCCTGGCTGGAGGAGAGAGATGGTCTGCCAGCACTTGGTGACAGTCACCCATTTCCCCACAGCAGTCAAAACACAATTTTACTTGTTTCTTTGGATCATTTGCATTTTAAAACAAGCAAGGAAATCAGCAATGAGAATTGCATACTAAATAACAGTAGGTTAGTTTCTAAACCAATGGGTTTATTTTAACATAAAGTGAGTTTTCTGTGGAAAATGTGCCGAAAGCCTGAGGCTCATGCTTTTACTAGAGAATAGCTTTGGGGGAAAAAAAGTTGAAAATGAGTATTCTGGTGGTGACCATCACTGCCTAGTGCGATCAAGAGACAGATTTAATGGTGAAACCAGCAGCCTATGCCACATCTGTCCCCATGTTGGTGTGTTACTGGAGGGCAGAGCCAGGCAGTGTGGCACAGCTCTACCAGCCTTGTGGCTGGATCCGTGCTTGGACTAGAGCAGTTCCTCAGGTGCTTTAGTGATACTGGCTTGTAATAGCTACTGAAAGGTATTACGGCAAGGAATTGCCTGTCGTGCTCCTTTGGGATAGCAGGCAGCATCAAACAGCAACTTGCACACAGGGTAACTTTGTGACATCTGGGGAAATAGCCGTTTGGGTGGTTTATTTGTATAGTAGGTATTTGTTACAAACGCAGGATGTTACTAGGGCTCAGACCCCGCATTCTTGGCCTTGATGCAAACATTTTTATTTTAGCCATCCGCCAGAGGTATACAATGATCTGTGTCAAGTAATTACAAGGGTTTATGCACTTCTTTGTCAAAGGGGACCTTGCTATTTCTCCCAAATGCACAGGTTATTGCCAATGACCTGCACTCATTGGCAGCAGGTCTCTGCCTGTGCAGGCTAAGCTGGAAACCTCTCATCAGCAGTGGCAGTTTCTGCCTTAGTCTCGTGTGTCACCATGGCTCCTCACAAAAATTCAGGTGCTGGTTAGAACAGGCTCCTGTGTGCGAGTCGTATGTGGCAACTGAGCAATGCCTGGCATCTGGAGCAGATGAGACAAAGCAACAGCCTCGGTTAACAAGGTGATGTAAAGTGCTGCTGGGATTTGAGATCCTGCTGGAGAGTAGAGAATTGTGGAAGGCTTAAGCAGTGTTTACCTCTGCATTTGTGAGCACTGGAGATGAGAGAGAAACAGTCTTATTTATTATTCTAGTGGTTTTGAAGGGCTGTATGTTTCTGGCAATTTTCTGGTGACTTGGGGAGTGGGCAAAGGCAGTGGGCAGCTCCAGATAGCAAGGAAGAAACTTGGGAAATGGTACTTCCCATGCAGTGAAATGCAGAAACACCAGATGGAAGTCATACCTTGCTTCAGGACGAAGACACAATCTTCCCATTTTGGGTTGGTAATGGTGTGTGTTATGGGGATGACGAGCTTGCGATTGGAATCTAGATAAGAATATTCAGACCCAGAATGAAACCTTTAAAAAATTAATTTATAGTTCTTACAAGACCAGAAATATGAATGCACAAGAAAGTGCCTGCAGGGCTGCCTATGCTGTGGTGAACACACGTGAGCCATTTTTGGGGAGTTCTGTGGCGCGGGCAGTGTGCACATAGGTGAAGATGCTGACTCCAGCAGCAACAGCTCCTTCTGATAGCTACAGGATACTGCAGCAGGAGATGGATGCATGCTCATCTTGGAAGCAAATGCAAGAATTAATCCTTTTAAGGTGGCTATACAAATACGAGCCACCACACTGCTGTGAGCAGAAATATTTCCACAAAGGGAAAAGCTTCTGGCAGTAGAAGATGAGCAGGTAAAATTCAGCAGTTCGGAGATATGTAAACTAAATTTCTAAGTAAAGGAATGACAGAAGATACAGCTTACTTCAGGTTAAAAGCCTGGCAAGTCCTTGCTTGCACTGAAAGGCTTGCATTGAAAGGGCAAGGAATTAAAACAAAAGCCCTCACAAACTTAAGGGAGAGTTTAAAGTTATCCCCACCAGCCTGCCTGGGGCAGGCTGCATGCCCCTGCAGCCTCTCTGATTTCATCCCTTCTCCTTCCCTAGCAGGTCGCTGTTGCCCTTCCTCCTCACTCTGCCACTGTCAGGGGCTGCTGCTTAGGGCAAAGAGCCGTGGCAGCCCTGCTCTCCTAGGAGTGCCCTGCCCCATGCTCAGATCCCAGCTGGACCTGGGGAAGCACTGGTCCAACGTTATCAAACAGAGGCCGTTTGCTGCCTTCTGTTTCCTTTGCTTTCAGTCCCTCTCCTGGTTTTACTGCCTGCCAGTTGCTCAGTCGATGTCATTTGGGAGATGCCCTAATCCTTAATTCCTCCTTTGCTCTGAATAGCTCTGGGCCATGCCACCTATTTACCCTGTCAGTAAATTCTCTCCAGACAAATTACTATCTTGTGACATTAATTTGTTCCATGCAGCAACAGGGAACAAAACTGTAAGAGGACTCCAGACTTTGAAAACTGTAGTGGCTCTTTACAAGAACAGCAATGTAGAGCACACATAGCTTTGCAGTGCATTTCAGCCCTGCTCATGGTCCAGCTGCCAGATTTCCCCTTGCTTACTTTCTTCTTGCAACCTGTAGCCATCCTGGCTTTCACACTGTCCTCTCTCCTGCATCCTACCTACTGCTATATCCAGCAAGGCCGGGTGCAGTGCTGACAGATCTCTGCACCCACAGAGAACCTTGTTGACGTTAGCAGAGCTGTATGTGGGTACAAAAACCCACATAAAAAGAGGCCGCACAGAAAGAGCCTGTGGGCTCTGGGTCTTAGTTGGCAACCTTAAATATTTGTAGTGTTCTGCTGAAATGACATTTCAATACTGTTATCCTTTCTAAATTAAGAGTATGTTTCAGAATCATAATGCGAAGCATTACTCGGGGCGGGGGGGGGGTAGCTTCACATGATGCAGCATGTTGGCGGTCATTCTTATCTTAGATATTTGTTTTGCTTTATTTACAACCTGCATGTAATTTGCAGCAAATCTGAAGTGGATTTTAATAGTCTGCATTAGTCAGCTCAATCAACATGAAAAGAGCTAGAGCTTCATCTGCTTTTTTGGAAACTTTCAAGGTCAATACTGAACACTTTGAAAAAAGAAAACAATAAAAAGAAGCTTGTTGTTTCAATTGCGGCCTCAACTTCCTCACTCTCAAAATGTTCAGGTACAAAAGATCCTGTGAGAGGAACTGGGATGGGCAGGAGGAAATGGGAGATGCCAGCAGGGGTGACTGGGGAAAAAAATGCAAGTCCACCGGCTCACCGCAGATCTGTATGGAGGTTGGATTTGAGACACTACTGCATAATCAGAAATCAGTCCAAACTAAAACGTGTCTGACATGCTTAGCTGGGGTTTCTTGGAAACTTTACTCATGACAAAAATGAAGGTAACAAGCCCTGGAAGAGGGCATATTGTACTTGTTTCTACGGCTATGGGGTAAAGGAAAAGCTCACCTTGGCAGAGGATTTGTCTCGGTAGCATTCGCAGGCCGAAAGCTCATCAGTGAGGTGACATTTGCTGGCATAAGAGTGCTGACTTCTGAGAGCCATGCTTTCCGTTGTGTACTTATTGATAGTGAAAAAGTTTGAGAACAAACAATAGTTTCAAGTCAGGTTCTAAGATGGAGATCATTTTCCTGCCATTTGTCTTGAAGAGCCCTTTGATCTTAGATTTGGGTACATCTCTCAGACACTTGCAGTAAAGTGTCAGAATCTGAAAGAATACCTTATCAAATGCTCTCGGTTTGTCAGTACATTAAATTAACAGCAAGTCACTGTCAGGCACTCTTGCTCCTTGCTTGAAGAATTATACTTTACTCTTTCATGTGAACGACTTTAGTTCTTCCAAGGGCACTGAATGAGTATAGCAGAGTACTGAATTTGACCAAATACCTGCAGAAAAAACGGCTGATGATAAAGAAAGGGCAATGCTGTTTTCCTCCTAAACTGTCCAAGCAGGTAATTCTCACACTGCATTCATCTAGTACTGCAGGAATCTTCTCTTCTAAGCTGCTTCTTTAACTTTCTACTGTTAAGAGTTCAACCATGCAGGTCACGGCAAATCTTTGCAAGTCCTGATGATCAGAAATTTCCAGAACAGCATGAGCTTTTCTCCACTGGGTTCAGAGTAGACATATATTGTAATCAATTTGTTTGGACTGGGTTAGTCTATAAATTGTGCAATTTTTCTCTCATTTGAAATGTGCTAGAATATTGACTCTCTGGTATTTCAAAACAGCAACATCTGCTAAAAGCTTTTCCTATGTTCTACATTTCTTATGTTTCTCAACTGTACACTCCAATAAAAGGCATGCTGTTGAACAGCGTGACTTTGGCCAGCTAGGCATTCTTTTATGTTGCTTTGTGACATCTTCCCAAATTCTGAAAAACTGTGGTTGGATGAGGACATGCGAGGAAATATTTCAGTCTGAGTCTACCCATATTTGACAATTGTTCAGCACTGCTTTGTGGTTATTCAACCAGAGTAGCACTGCTTTAAAGTGGGAATGCTATAGCCATGTGGAAGAGAGAGTCATGGAAGAGATGTGGCAAAAGAGTTCCTACAACTTACAGTGGCAGAAAAAAAGGAGTAGAGGACACTCGTGGTGTGGTTCCCACTGGTCTGCAATTAGGAAATTGGTGCTTAGGAAACACTAAAGACTTTTTTTGTGTTAGCTCTGGAATTCTAAAATGTCATATTCTCTCTGCCCTGATTTGGTTCCTCTTCCTTGGGGCTTTTATTTGGAAAAGCTCCAGTTGCTTCTAAGCAGGTCAAATTCTCTAGGATTAACTACACCATGTACAGAGGCTTCTCTATATGTTTTGGTTTCCTGACTGTCTCCTGGAAGGAGGCAGTGCTACCCCTCTCCCCTTTGGTACCCAATGCAGAGCTCAGAGTTTCAGGAGTGTTGGAGATGCAAAAAATGGCTGAATGAAAGCCAAAAAGAACATTTTTCCTCCTTAAGTCAGACCTCCAAAGAGTTAGTTTTGCTTTCCAAAGCTAGTCCCTGAGTGGGTATGTGCTAATCCCACCAATGATGATAGCTGCTCTGTATCTTTGTGTGGATTCACATGACCTGCATTATCCTTTCAGTCCCCAAACAGTCCCCATTTTTTTTTTGTCAGTTATCTATCATTTCTGAATGAAAGACATTCCCATTTAGCCTCGCTTCATGAAACCCTGATGTTTTAGCTCTTCAGTGTCATTTGAAGTCAAAGCAAAATATTTTAAGTGATCTTACAATGTTAAAAAAATTACTCTGTTTCTGAGCCTTATCTTTACTCAGGCAAATTAAGTGGAAACGCTGCCTGAGGACAGGTCACCAGCATAGGACTTCAACTTTCAATTTAGGTTTAGGACTTCCTGGGTTTATCCAGGTAAGTGATGTGTGGTGAGGTGCAGCAGAGCTGAGCCGGCAGGTTCTTAACACCCATTTTGCTCTGCTGTGCTGAGGACTTTCTGTCCTGTATGGGAAGGTCCTCCGGGGCTATGTTGCATCTGTTACTGCTGGTTTACACTGGCATATAGAGGGATGAATTGGTTTGTCCTAGTGGTATGTCAGGAGATCATTGGCAGAGCAGGGTAGAGTCTGCTCCCTGTGTCACAGTTACCTACCCTGATAGTGCCATTGCTCTCCTTCAGCTGCTGGACACACGACTTAGACCTTGCACACGACTTCCCCACACATCTCCCCTCCTGAAGATGCACAAACAAACAGCGAGTCTGTGGTTGTGTTTCTTCCTCAGGTCCCCCCTATTGCTCTGGGGGAGCAATACAGTACATTCAGCTCTGGGCATAGCAAGGGACTTGGAAATACTATTGTACAAGTGGTGAGAAGGATTTTTAATTTCAGTCTTTAATGGGTCTGGTTGTCAGGATCTCCTGCTGCCTCTGCCTGTGTTGGTTGTGTTGGTGGGGCAAAAATGGCTGAAGATCTAACATAGTTGGGGGTGTAGCTTACACCCCCTTCTTAGGTCTGAGGAAGGATTCGTGTCCCTGAAAACTTATTTCCATGTGCATCAATTGGTCTGATGAAAGATTTTACCCCTGCCATCACAGCTTTAATAGCAAAAACTGCTGGAGTGATTTCAGGAGTGTCCTGTAATTCCTGTTTTAGTTTTATCACAGTCCTGGGGTTGACACCATTGGTTTCTCCTGGTCTTCCTCAAACACACATGACTCGGACCCAGGGGTGTGGTGCTGGCAGGCGTGGGCTCACTCCCAGCTCAGCTACAAACCCAGTGCAAAGCCCAGATGCTGGCTGCTTCCCATCCGCTTGTGGCAAAGCGGGGTGACAGCAAGTGGCACTCATGGGCTGTCAGCAGGTGATTTAAAGAGACTGTAAACGCTACCTTCAGAGCAGCAGTGCTCACATTGCATCTTCACAGACGTAAAGAGAAATCAGTCTTCTGCTCCTTCTATGCTTCCTTTTTTCCTTTGGATGAAATTCAAGACTGTGTAGGATAATTTCTGGAGCGTTGATTGTTTCCTCACAAAGTAAAGAGCATTTTTTCCCTCTGGCTAACATTACACAATTATTTTGTATAGTTGGTCTAGCCCTGAGGGTGTCCAGCAGCAAACCCCTCCCCCCACACACTGCAACATCACACAAAAAGACAGTCCCGCTTTTCCGAGTTTTAGCTGTGTCAGAGACAGGATACCACAGTATTCAGAAATGGAAATTCTTACATTGCTACTTTTCCCTAATTGTACACACATTTTGTCCGTGCAGATTTCAAACTTGCTCGTGAATGGGAGCTGCTGAGAGCCAGAGGCAGCCCAAAAGTTTCTTTGATAAGGTTGCATTTTTACCATGGCAGACTAGGCTGAGCCTCTTTTGCTATTAGGAGAGAAGAGTACAGGAGGAAGACAGCATGACTTCCTCAGGGTGGCAGTGACAGGAGAAGGTGACCAAGCACTGCAGGGAGCCACCACCTCTGACTGCAGCAGTAGATGCTATTCCATCCCTTGGTTGCTGGGAAAGGCAAAGCCAGCAGCCAGACCATGGATGCTTGGCTACGTCCATCAGCCAGTTGCTCCGGGCAGCCGTCTGCATTGCCTGTGCTAGGGGCAGGCTGGTGCTGCACAGCCATTTTGCTGAGGGCTGAACCGGCAACCTTGGTGGGCCATGCTTCGGTAGCCCTTCCCATGCAGGCTTGAGCAGAGCTGTCCTCTGCCAACAGCTTTGGTGGGCATCAAACAGGACAAGCAGTGAGGCCTGGACATGCCGG
>NW_009637329.1:0-694 GCF_000690535.1 Cariama cristata | reverse complement strand
GTCAGTTCCTCCCTCCCATAACTAAATACCTGAGACGGTAGAGGAGCTCTGCAGTGTGAAAACAGCCCAACTGGGTCTTCCTGTGCTGCTTGCCCCAGGGGCTTGTTGCAGAGGTTCAGGACTGGTGCTGCAGCCAGCCCAAGGACTGGAAATGGCTTGTGCTGAAGGGGCAGAAATGCAGGGGGGAGCTGAGCATGGTGCCCCAAATGTAGGTCCCAGAGCTCCCCATCCAGGGTGAGATAGGCTCCCTCTGAGTGAGCCAGGGTGTTGGAGCAAGCCCCTGTGCTTGCAAACACGTCCCTGATGCGTGGTGGGGAGAAGACACCCTGTGTTATTCTTAAGACCCTCTGAGGGATGTTTTCTTGATGACATAGTGCTGCAGTGACTTTGTTCTTCCCAGGGACTTGTCTCTAATTTATACCAGGATGAGTTTCTATAAACAGTCTCTATTGTCATATAAATATGACAACTGGACCCTGTTAATGTAAAGATTAGGATCAAAATCACCAAATGCTTCCGTGGCAGCTTACCTTGAGGTAAGTTTGGGACCGCTTAGATCTCAGTAAGCAGCAGTGGGACAAAAAGAAAATTCAAAGCACTTCTTAGCACGAATTTGAAGCCACCTTTGACTAACTGAGTGATCTTAGCCTGGGCAAACCCAGGAGGTGAGGCACCTCTGCTCCACAGCGGGTGC
>NW_009637328.1:52126-73092 GCF_000690535.1 Cariama cristata | reverse complement strand
GAAAAAGCCTTACGAGGAGAGGCTGAGGGTGCTGGGGTTGTCTGGTCTGGAGAAAAGGAGGCTGAGGGGAGACCTTCTCACCCTCTACAACTACCTGAAAGGAGGGTGTAGCGAGATGGGAGTTGGTCTCTTCTCCCTGGTAACTAGCGATAGGACAACAGAAAACGGTCTCAAGTTGCGCCAGGGGAGATTCAGGCTGGACATTAGAAAGAACTTCACTGTTAGAGTCGTTAAGCATTGGAATGGGCTCCCCAGGGAGGTGGTGGAGTCCCATCCCTGGAGGTGTTCAAAAAATGTTTAGATCTAGCGCTTCAGGACATGGTTTAGTGGGTTTAGTGGGCATGGTGGCATCAGGCATACGGTTGGACTTGATGATCTTTAAGGTCTTTTCCAATCATAATGATTCTATGATTCTATGTGCTTGCAACGGGGCATTTAAATATCTTTCTTTGCAGGTTTTATCATGTGAAAAACTACAATAAGTGGGAATGTAGTATACAGTCAGGATATGTACCTGAGTCATAGGCCAAGGTAGCAGCAAGAAGGGAACCTCAAGAAAAGAGAACTGACAGCACAGAAGAGGGCATCTTATGTCTCAGCAAGTCTGTAGCAATGTCTAGTTATTTGTGATATTTTTTGTGGTTCTTATTTCTGTGTGTTAAACAGAGACAACATACAGGGTGAATACTGGTTCATACTACACTATCTGTCAAAGACATCTGTAGACTGCTAGGTACTGTCACCAATAAGCAAAAATTGGAAGCTCAAGAACTGAGAAATACGTAGCTTTTCAATATGTTACAGAGCCAAGTATTTTATTCTCCATCAAAAACACATTTAGTATTTCCTTTTGAAGGCTACTTATAACCACAAAGGCAATTTTGTCCTTTTTGACTAGTTAAAACCTTAATCTGTGGCTTTCTGGTTCAGAAGATATTCTTCACAGAATTATTTTTAACTGTTACAATCCCTTTCTATGACTCTTAGCTGGGGCTGAGCCTTTCCCCTTTTTACAGGGTGCAGTGAAGTCTAGATTAGGAGAGAAACAGAAGGCAGTGGTGGCAAGAGAGAAGCAAAGGAAGGAAAACATGCAAGGAAAGAAGACAGAACTGCAGAAGGCAGAAGTGTGGCTGACAGCCCTAGAATCCCCCAGGATCACGGTCAGCAGTGAAAAGAATTATCTTGCGGAAAAGACACAGCTGGCAGGAAAGATGTCAGCCGCAGGAGGTAAAGAAAAATGTAGGCAGGAGGAGAAAGTAGTGAGCCACTCTGCGGACAGGAGTGCCTTGGGAGTAACACAACATGGGTAAGATGGCCGATGACTTACAAATGTGCATGCAGCCCACGAATTAATATAACATTTGATTACCCCTATCAATCCAAAATGGTTTCCTTGGACAACGATCCAAGAGAACACTCAAATTACCTCTTCACTCACTGACAGGCATGGTTCAAGAGCAAATACCTTATGCCCTCACACCCAAGGGTATTAACCAGTCATTACCTCACATTTCCTTGTTTCCCTAATGGGCCCCGTTTCATCTCCCTGGGTATTATGAGCTGCTCCACAGCGCATCCGTGCAAGCAATCCGTAACAGTGCACTTAACAAGTCAGCAGGGGTACTGAATAATGAGCCCATCTGTACTGTCCTCCCAACTCTGTCCTGAAAGCATCAGGACAGGAAGCTCAGGAAGCAATATTTTCAAGGTACCCCCATCTAACCAAATTTCTAAGTAGCAAAGGAGTATTCTTATTGTTAGGGTGCTTCTTGTACAGTACATAAAATGAGATTTTTACTGTTCAGTCAATAAAAAGTATTTTACTCTTTTTGTGTTGGCAGACAGCTAATAATAAAATGTCTACTCACAGTAACACTGTTATAAAAGGGAACCAGAAGCAAAGAAGAATATTCATTCTTTCCTCTTCCATATTATGTCACAGGACATACCCAGTTAGTGGCAAAATGCTTGATAATCCCTATGCTTGCAGTCAGATTAGAACAAAAAGATAAAATAATAATTTGATGGAAAACTTTTTAATATAGGTATCCAAGAATAAGTATGTTCTGAGTTCTGCAATTGTAAAAAAAAAAAAAGAAAATATAAAAACATTCCTCTGATACTGCAACACCTTCCTCTTCTCTGTTCCTGTTCCTTCAAAAAGAAAATGCAGTTCTTTTTCACACAGGAGTAGCTGGAGTTTTATACAAATCAAATGCTTGGGAGTGAAATCTATCTTCCATTCTAGATTGAGGCATGCGTCAAGCAAATTTCTGACCAACAGAAAATAATAACTACAACCATATTTTCACTTGCCTCAGTTCCTGCTAGGATCAAAGCCAAGGCTGTCAATCTTCATTTAGGTTTGGATATTTAAAATATTTTCAGTATCATTCTGGATTTTGTAAGCAATTGGTACTGAGCAATATCTGAAACTGTCTCACTGTACTAAACTATGACGGTACCTTTTCCCATCAGATACTAGTACAGCAATCCCCTTCATGTCTAATTCTTTGACAGCAATTCAGTTTTAGATGGCTTATAATAGGCTCTGCCTGAATTCTGCCAGAATTGAATTGTTATTGATTGGTACGAGGCAATGGTGTAGAAGGGTGCATTTCCACAGCTTGTATTTGGATGGGTCAGATCTTTTGACAGCTGATTTTGTTAGAAAACCTGGGGTCACTGTGGGCGCTGATTATTACACACCCTTCCATTTTTTCCATCACTGCAAGCTCAGCTTCTTACTCTACAATAAAGACACAAGTAATTTTCTTTCTGAGATCTATATAGAGGTTCTGGGATATAAAACATTATAATCGGTCTTTCTTTGTACATAATGTTGCTTCGTATTACTCTGAAATAGTACGTTAGGTGCACAAAAATGAAACATTTACTGTTTTAATTTTTGATTATATTATCCTGCCTGGGCCAAATCCAGCCATCAGTGAAGCCAATGGAGCTATCCCACAGGTGTGAGAGTGAGCCTGCCAATGCTCTTTGAACGCTGCTTTCTCACAGAAGCTCCCATGTGTCAAAAAGGTCAGGTCAAAAACTTCGAAAAAAACACAATCTTACTCTACAGGCAGCAACTTACTGTATTTTTTGGCTTCTTTTCATTGTCAGTATCAGAATTGTTCTCATTCCTTTGAGGGACATATGGATCTCACTAATCAAATTAATGCCCAAAAACCTCCACGGATTGCACCATCTTAGGTTTTCCAAAAAAAAGAGGGAAGGAGACAGGAAGAAAGAAAATTTTTTAAAAAGGCCGAACCTCGCTCTACTATTTGTCTAAAAGAATACTAAGTCCTATTTGAAATCAAAGCTGTCACAGGCAAGTTTTAACATCACTGAGCTTCAATTCTGCTGTTGTCAGTCGTCTTGATGTAGAAAACACTAGCAATTACCAAACGCAGTCTGAGTATATCAGCTGGGAGTTTTAACCAATCCACTGTAAGAGAGTTTAGGAAGGAGAAACAGGTTGCAGGCAACGGATGCTGAGTGACAGTTTCCAACCTCAGCACAGCCAACCAACCTGACTGAAGCTTCCTTAGAAGCATATTTCACCCCATCACTGCAGGCTCAGCTTCTCACTACAGAAGATGCACTTCTCTCTGCTGCTGTGTAAGTCAAACCCATTCACATTCTATTTCTACATTTATAAATGCCAAAATACACCAAGTCAACAAAAATTTATGTATTTGACTGCAGAAGATGAAATGATGTAATTAGTAACATTACACTTATTTTATTACTGTTGCTTTGATTTAAATTGTTAGTGGTTTAAACATCTTAATTTCAGAGTGAATTATATAATTGTTTTTGTTGCCTGTTTATAGATTTTTTGTATAATTAGGATGCAGTAATTTACTTTATATCTCTTTAGTTTAATTGAGTTAATAATGTCTGCTGAGAAGCATGATGTCACACTCCCAGCTACTTGCTGGAAAGCTGGGGGAAGGGCTTTTACTGGACGCAAGAACTTCAGAGCTGTGACTCCACAAACGTTAGCTTTCTGTTGAAATGACACAGCTGCTTCCATATTTTTGTGCTTCTGTTCTTGCTCTTGTGATAGATCATATTAAAAAATCTTTCTTGACATGCCATGGTTCTGATGATGTTGTTATCACAAAACACTACCTACTGTATCAGTAACAGCTAATAGGAGCAAGGAGAGTCTGTATTGAAAAAGAAAACCTTAGCTTTCAGTTTGTGCCTAATAACTGAAATTGCCTCCCTTGAACTCTATCAATACAGCCAGTGTAGCCCATCCATCTCCACTGGCGAGCAGCATTTTATCAACCCTTCAACCTTTCATGACCCAGCCAGTCTGGAAAAGACCCCATCTCCACTTGGACTACGTCAGGGAGGACAGGCTCACCTGCGGGCTGGGTCCCACAGTAATGGAGAGTGCCTTTGGCACCAGGCTGCAGATGAGGAGCACACACTTGCCAGCTGCTGCGTGGCATGTCAGCCCCTCCTCCAGACTGAAATCCCATTTGGTACACACCACTGGTCAAGAGATCACATGGAGGAAACTGCACCTCTGGGCCACACAGCATCTCACACACAATGAATAGGATTTGACTGGTCTGGTGTCATCGGTATAAAGCTATTATGGAAAATCAATAAATGCCATATATTGGGACAGACCACTTTAAGGACAGTAAAACAGCATCTACTTTAGGGGTTGTACCACAAAAAATTCAGCTTTAAAACAGCCACCATGTGTACAATAACTACTCATTGGACAGCCTAAAAGCCTAAATCTTGACTTCCTCTAGAAACTAATCCCCATAAATAGAGATTACTGTTAATGATCCCTAAAAGTGGTGAAACTACTCACCAGTAACTGAAAGAACTTGTTTTAAAAAGCCACATCTGTTAATAGACATGTATCTAATATTGGCTTCCAAATGCTCAGTGCATGTATTAATTGTGGATAAATATTAACTGATTGATCTTTATATATCACAGAGAGGCAAAGTTAGGTAATTGCTATTTTCTAGCTGGAATAATGGAGATGTTAAAAATAGGAAAACAAGGAAGGAAAATGCAATAACAACTAGTGTAGCTGTGGAGGACTCTTCATAAAACTGCCCATGACAAAAAAAGGAAGCACCACATGGTAAAAATGCAATATTATAATCTTAGCTGGGAAACATAGCACTAAAAATGTTAATTTACAGATGGACCGATTCAACAAATGAAAAGTCAGAAAAAATGAAGCTACATGGCGTGAAGAAAAAAGTTCAGCGTAATTTCTGTCATTCCAAGACAGAATCACTCTCACAGAACCTCAGACATCAGTCATTGGATAATACATCCATCCTGCATCTACAGCCCATAATACGCTCTGCTGACTCTGACTTGCCAGCCTGGTTGATACGGGCATCCTACGTCCTGCACTGCCTGCATTCAGAGGAGTTACAGGCAATGCTGTACAGCTGCCAGTAAGAATTCATAAGTACCTGATAAGTGTAGTTAAGATAGTCCTTTTAGGGGACTGGTATTAGTACTTTCTGCCCCGCAAACAGTGGTGAGGTTCAGAACTAAGGAGCGCCCGAGCAGAAACAGGACTCATGAAAATGGGTTTAAAAAAGAGGAAAAACAGCCTATACCAACCTCCAAGTGATGGTTATAGGTGGAGGGTTCTCTACTCAGAACAGAGTAGTCTTAATCTAGACCAATCTGTTGTATAAAAGGCCAAGCACAGTTTTACCTCTGAAGAAGCCTTGGCTTTTGAAACTCAAGATGCCCACAGTCTGAGACTGAGATTTACCCATTAAATGTAAGTGAATACTTAAGTCCTGTATTCTGGTTCACTGCAATAATAATTTTGAAAGTATCTGTGCAATTTAACCTTCCAGTGCCACAGCCAGCAGCAAGACTTCCTAAATTAGCAAAAGTAACAAGCAAGAGCCTCATTAAATCTTCCTCTTCCCTGTTTTTTCATCCTTCTAATGAAGCTCTCTGTCCTGTAACTCCTCTCATTTCCCTAATTCTCTCTTCATCACCGATTTCTTCATCCTTTGATATGATGGAGTCTTCTGTCATAAGTAATGATAGAGCTACGTTTTCTAGAGGGCAGAGTATGAAAAGGACAGGAAGGCATGTTGTTCTTAAAACTGTGGCCCAGCAAGGCAGATGGCTCATTAATGTACCAGTCTTGCCCTCTCAGTAAGGAAAAAACACACGCTCACTTACACAGAGTGGTCAGCCTGCAAGGCACGCTCCCTCTGCTAGCTTGAGTCTGGTTGCTTCTATTCAAGCTGTCTTCTGAACTACTTAGGTTCACCTTTAAACAGCTATAAAGTGAAAGATTTTTTAAAAGATGTCGGGACAGCTCTTGATGCACTCCTTACAGCTTTGAGTCTGGCAAAATCTGAAACTTTTGAGAGCCCCTTGAGATCAGCAAAAAAACCCCTTGGTATCATGTTTCTTTGCAGACATCATTAACTCAATTAAACAAAAGAGAAATAAAGTAATTTACTGTTTGCTAATTACACACAAAAAAAGTTTAAGACAAGCAGGCAACAACAAAAAACTAATATAATTCACTCTGAAATTAAGTGAAATTTTTTTTAAAACCACCCTTGGCTTCTATCAAAGTAATAAAATAAGCGTATTGTTACTAATTATAGCAGTTCATCTCCTAAAGTCAAATACATACAACTGTGATGACCTTTTATATTTTGACAAATGAAACTTGAAAGAACAAACACAGCTCATCAGATCAGTTTCCCCAACAAGGAAACAAGGTCAAGGCTATAGGCATACAGTTTTTCCTGCTTTTCTATCTTTAAAGAAGGTGTCAAAAGCACATTGACAAAGTCTGACAGCCCCAGATGATCCCAGGAAAGGCCTTGCCACTTTATTTTTCTTCTTATTGTCATTTGAAGAATGGCAATAAAATTCTGTTATGCCATGCTTTGCCCCATCAGGATTCCATCAACTATTTGCCAATGGAAAGTTCATTGTTCCCTTCATTGCTGCCCCTGGGCTCTCCTTCCGCAGTACCTCAGAAGCAGGTGAACTACTTCCATACTCTAATGCCACCGTCTTTTTACACTGGATTTTTTCCTTAAATAGTGAGGTTTACTTGCAGAAATTGCTTTCGTACCTCTGTACTGCAGAGTAGGTACTCCAAACCTACTTCAGCAACGGGTAAGGACATAATGGCAAATTGATCTATCCCTGAAAAATTAACGAGTGCATTATGAGGGAAAGTACAGGGAATTCAGGAGGGAGAAAATATGAAAGATGTCTCCCATTTGAAGTTAATTCCTCAATCCCAAAATTGCCATTGGGCACCCCAGCATCCCCAGACCCTCATGACTGTGATGGGTTAGTGCTGTTTACTACCTCAGACACTGTGATAATTAGTATCATGCATCCTGGTTCACAATGTCATTTAATACCAATGTTTTTCCAGATTTTTTATATCTTTCATTCTACTTTTCACAAATTCAACTTTTAATGTATTTCAACTGAAGACAAATTAATATTTGTTATGCAGTCTTCAGCAGTCATGGCAGTTCAATAAACGAAGCTTTACAAAAGTCTCAGAAATTAAGAAATGCTTGCTGAGAGATCTCTGTGATTCTGAGGCCTTTAAAAATGGAAAGAATCATTCTAGTTTCTAATAAATTCTTCTGAAGCTCCAATGAGAAAGGAAAAGAAGGTATCAAGGCACAAGGCCTGTGTTTCCTACATGTGTTTCTACAGAACCCTTATCTGCGGATCTGATCTCAAGGGATAATGCTCAGGACCGCCTGAGTTTCACAGAACCTGTGAAGGTTTCCAGCATTTTGCAGAAAAAGGCTGTTTGGGTTTTTTGTTTTTAAATCAGCCCAGCTTACTAATAAAACCAGTCCTGTCTACTTTAGCTACTACAGATCAGGATCCAGACATACTGGTAGAACAGTGGGTGGGGAAAAAAAAGAGAAAAATGGAAGTGAGCATGCCTTCCTCTAAGGTCACATGGATCCTGCAGTCGGTGGATCCCTGCCGAGATCCCCCTTCCTGATTGATTGTCTTGCCCAGCAGGAACCTACCGGCTCTCCAGGAGCTAAAGGAATGGGAGTTGCACTTTTTAGCTGTAATAAGTGTCATTAACAAGGCAACTCCGCCAAGAGATGCCAACAGAAGGCATCTGTTATTTTGTAAAATACTTAGATGGATGATATAGGCACTGTACCTGTTTAAGTGTGTGCACTGACTCTTATGGACATAATGTATCAAAGCAGCAAAACTACTGTTCAGTAAGCCCAGGCAGAACTCTTGGTCAACAAGAAAACTGATCTTATTTTACTCTGAGTTAAGGATAGTTGACTTTTTGTCTATTAGTGTAGCTTTTGATGTTATAGTGTAATTAAATTTGAACCCAATGTGCCCAACTTCTGCAACAAATGATATATATTTCTCTTTCTTCTCTTTGTGTTGAAAATATATCCTGGCTGACTGGAATCACTGTGGCAAGCTGTAAATGATGTATGAAATGAAAAATCCCTGCTCACTGCAAAGAGAGAATATAGACAGGGCTCAGCAATTGCTGCTAGGCTATGCTATTTGCTGAAATATTCAGTACAAATGCAGTCACACAAGCTTGCCAGTGCTGACACTGGGCAGCAAGTTGCATATATAATTTTTCAGTCTTATTCAGGACCAAATGACTAAGTGATAGCTGGCATGATAAATTCAGAAAAAAATTACAAATATCCTAAACCAACTTCAGTTGTTGGTTTTTGTTTTTTTTATTTTCTCAAATGACTAATGTTCAAATGCCTCCGTATCACTAATGCTCTGAACTTTAGAAATTCACAAAGTAACACCAAGAAGGGCTGGACAGCTGGAAAAACTATTAAACAACAAATGGTTTGCCCACTCTGGAAAGATTTGTAGACACTATTTAATATATACAGAACCACTGCCATGTTTATTAGAGTGCACTGCAGACAGGAGGGTTCTTTGAACATCTTTGACCGAAGTCAGAGGCAAAGACTCTCCCCATCCTATGGTATAGCGACATAGAAATACATCTGTATCTCAGCACAAGTTAATTTTATTCCTGCACAGGACTGTTGGTACATCAGAGATATTTGTGTTAACTGTTGGGACTGAGGCTATGATTTGACAATATACATACTTCTGCAGATTATGGAGCTCCTGCTAACGCCATACCCCTCATTTGTTGTCATCTCACAGCTCACAGTTTCCTGCATTTTACCAAGCCAACTGAAACACAGCCATGCTGTGAACTGAATCAGGAATCTGACTTGACTTTAACAAACTGTCTGAAAAAAAAGAGAAGGAGGGAAAGGAGTATTTTTAGTAAGCCAGACAAGTTCTCCCTAAACAGATGGAAGGACAAGATGAAACATGAGACCCCACACAAGTTTAACTTGGGGCAAGGCTGGGGATCATTCTGTCATTAGAAGCATCCAAGGTGGATACCCAAACACTGCAAACAACTGTTTGGAAGAGCTGTAAATTACAAATCTAAGAGCTGGGAAGTGGAACCGGAAGGGGTAGGGGAAGGTACAGCAACTGAAAAGAGAGGTGATTGTGTTGGTAATAAATCTGTGACTTCTGTGATTATTGTAAGCCTGACTGAAAAAATGCAGATCATGTAGCACCTATGGGGTTCTCTTTAAAGGTTTTTATTCTTGAAGCCCTTCAAAGATCACACAACAAGTTGAAATTTGAGATTTCTTTCTGCCTCTGTGTTCTTCCTTCCCTCTCTTCCATTGAGCTGGCTGCAAAGGTTAGAAACTTGTCTCACCTCTCCTGAAGGCAATCAGCAAAAGGGAACCTTGAAAAAGGCTTTAAAATCCATATACTTTAAAAAGTATAAACCGTTAAACTTTGGTTTTGTTCAGACATTTTTTACATACACATTTTCATGCATTATGGAAGTTTGGAAGTCTAGCTTTACATACTTAATGTTTAACCTCCTAGGCATATTTTTGACTTCTTACCCCCTCTAAGTGAGTGTTAATCCAAACTAGTCAAGAGGGCATGAACTTGAACAGAAGATCTCTTTTCCAATGTTATTTTCTCCAGACCTTTCAAACATAAGGTTAGATATATGTGTCTGATCCAAATGTGGTGCAAGCAGTTAATGGCCCTCAAAGCACTAGTATAGCACCTTCAGGCCAGAGTTGGTGAACTGAAGGAGCAGGGAAATATGGTTGTCTCTACAGAAACAGCAAAGCAGTCCTACATCAGAGCTGGCTATCCTTACCATGCAGCAGGGAACACAGCACATGTAAGGGGAGTTGGGGGGAAGGCCACTATTTTAAAGATATAGAATATAACAGAGAGAGAGGAGACTACAGTGTAAAATCTACTTAAATTTATTATACCCATACAAATATAAGCCCAAACGACAGAAAACAAAGCTGTTAGAAGCATCGTGTTAATCATCTCTTGATCAGGGAATGAACTCTGACTGCACAAGGTATTTTATCCAAGGTCTTTTTCCTCATGTGTTTAAACAGTGACTAGTATAATGACAGCATGGTCTGCAAATAAGGCTGCTGTGCATTACTGTAGTCTGAATGTTCTTCCTACACATTATTTATTCTGAGCATTGTTCTAACATCTACAACCCCCAGTCATGGGGCAGGACCCCACTGAGAAAACCAAGTCTAATAAAACAGCAGTAACAGGGAACTTCAGCCCTTTGTACATAAATTAGATCGCTTAACACTGTTACAGCCTGAAGATGAGCAGAACTCCATCTGTGCACGGCTTTCTGCACTTGTGTGTGACCAGGTGCTTAAGGCCTGAGCCATCATTTGCTGCCTTCATGCAGCAGGGAGGGCCAGCTGGGAGCTCCCACTGCAACTTCAGCATAGCTTACCGGGGAGATCTAAAAACTGGGATGCAGCCTCTGTGGCTAACAAATTTGGAGAAATCCAACTGAATGTTCTGAGAGGCTAGGAAAGTTTAGAAGAGGGATTTTTGAACTGAATTCTGTGGGGACATTACTGCCTTTACTCATGGCCAGCAAAAAGAGGAAAAAAAAATAGCTGACAGAAAGATGGACCCAAAGAAAACTAAGATCAAATTTGAATATTGAAAGCAAAATATGTTTAAAAAAAAAAAGTTAACTATAAGAATCAACACAACAGGGAGGCTGATGCATCGGAATAATAGAAAATAAAGGGCACCAGAAAGCTAAGTCCACCACAACTGAATTACTTTTGGCAGGAGACTCTGCACTAAGGCAATAAATGGCCCAACTACCTTTTTCTAGAGGAACTGAAGCAGGGTGTACTTAATATGTGAATGTCAAAGAGGTGTGTCTGGGGCTGTGAGCTGTGTCTCTCCTTTTCTTCTGCAAAAGCAGCCATTTGGCAACACAAACCTTTGTGGTGCTCCTTAGCACCTTGACAGGAAAGATACGTCAGTGGCTCCATGAACCATTTTGGATTTCCTCCCTCCCTGGAGAAAAGAGCACTCCAAGGTTGCAACTTACACTTTGATTAAACTTATCAAAAAATAAGATAATATTTGTTGTAAAACAAAGAAGAAATTTATTACCTAGTCTCAAGATCAGACTGTTAGCTATAGCACTGGATACAAAAGGTCACAAGTAAAACCCAATTTTAGTTTAATCTTGCTTCAATTAAAGTTTTCTATTTACCGATGGAATACTTTTCTAATTGCTTACTCTCGTTACATGGGATTTCAAGATGTATTTGACACACTGGAGACAAAGGTTAAGGTTAACAAACATAACCTGTCTCCTGAATGCCACTGCCAGTGATCAGTAATTTTGTCTTACCTGACCCAAGAGTATGTTCATTTTGAATTCTAGTCTGAGATTCAAATATAAACGTTCCTGCTGGCTCTGCTGACTGGCTGTCTTGGGTATCATCTCCACCCTGTTACACCTATCAGTCAAAAGACATATGGGCTCTCGAAAACCTGTTAGTGGTTTCGTCCTGATCATTTCGGGTGTAAAAGAGCTATTCTCTCTTTATACCTGCCAGCTGGCTGTTTATCCTCAGTCTGATCTGTCCATTATGTATAGGTTATTGATTCATTCATGCCAAATATCATGAGATTGGTGATACATACTTTTGGTTTGGTTCATGACATTTCACTAGCGTTCTGTACTGGTATACATGACATTCATAGCACTTATTTCTGGCGTGTACGGCCAATGCATTCTGCAGCAATTTCCACAGTTCTGGTCCTCATGTTCCTCATAGGTTTCCTACTTATATGACTTGGGATGTTGTATATCTGCTCCAGATATGTAGCTAGGACACAGTCAGCTACAGTTCTGCATATGGGAATGAGAACATCCTCTCAGAAATAGCCATATCCACAGACTGGGGTTGGTTACAGGAGGGAATGCATATTAAGTGCAATAGCACATGGAGACAAGCTAATCTTCATGCAGATATTCTAAGGGAATTTCAGAATGAAATGGCTGTGCTGCATACAAAAAAGTTATCAACCTAAAATTATCTACTACTGCAGGGGACTTGGGGGCATTGTTAATTTGTGTTTATCCTTCAGAAAGGCATTGGGGTGATTCTGGAAGCCAAGCACTAGTAAGGGTTTTTTTAAAAAAAGTGCTGAAACAACTGCAACAAGAATAAATTACACATGTTAGGGACAAACAAGCACAGCTCCTACAAAGGAAGATGTGTCACTGTCATCTATTTAGCACTTTGGGGATTGTAAACCAAACTGAATGAGGAAGAAACAGCAAATATTTATATGGGTTTCTAAAGCTTTTGACAAAAGAAACTAGATCTTGAAGTCAAAATGTCATAGATTAGATACTGACTTGAAGACAAGAAAGTATAAATAAAGGAACAGTTTTCAATCTGATAACTAGATGGGATTGAAACCTACTGGTTATTCTGATTGTGGTTTTCTTAATTTATCTTGTAAAGTCTTCAAATTGGAAATATTCCTCTAGAGCACCTGACTAACAAGACCTCCCTCTTGACTGGAAATTACATACACTCACATAAGCAAAATTTAGATAACTAACATTAACCCAAGATTTTATAATTACTGAAGTTTTGTGCTGGCAAGGAGAAATCTCCTCTGGCTATGAAAGTCATCTTCCTCTTTTTCAAAGTACAGTGATGACACCTCTTAAAAGTAGGGAGCAAGGGGGAGCAGAAGGAAAGTGTGAGAAGTACTGCCAGTCATGAACTCAATGAACACTAGAAAAGGAGTTTTCAGGTTTGAGTCAAAGTCCTGAACATTACTGGGAAGACAAATGCCTAGGTAAGAGCAATGCTAGAGAGATCAGAGTCTGTCTGAAATATTTTTTTTAGACTGTTTTGCTAATCTGATGATTTTTAGTTTTTCAGATTGCCCTAGGTGTCTGCTTAAACGTATACTGGCCAAAGGACTTTGAGATTAAGAAAGCCATGAGGCTTTCCTTTTGTAAGGAAACAGTAGATCTTTCCCCTAGCTGTTGAAAGCATCCCCATTTTTAAATATGAACCAAGAGAACAGAGTGACAAAAAGCCATGTGCCAGTACTGTGGTCTCTGATAATATATTAGGCCATTTATGATAATTGATCACTTTGGTTCCTTCAGCATTACCATCTATCAATTTATTTGCATAAACAATACAAACTTAAACTTCCTAAAAAATTTAAAAAAAAATCCAAGAAACTTCTCCTGAAACATAAGAAGTCATCCTAAACTCTGTAGTCTTTTGTGTCTCAAGGAAAGCACACAGAAAAGGTACTTACTGCACAGAAAGAGCAGGGAAAGGTGAGAATTGCAGAGCAACTGCAAAGGCAAATGAAAGTAAACCAGAGCAAGCAGCAGTAACTGTGACATGAATGAAGGAGATAAACGATAGGGGTGCCTCCACTACCCTTACCATTAACGCAGCAAAGAGGAGAAGACATACTTTGGATTTTTTACTACATGAAACTATACGATCAGCATGCCTGAAACACTCACGCCAGCCATATGACTGTGTTGCACTTACCAGCAATACTCACTGCTGTATAAGAGAAGTTTAAAACAGTCAGAAGTATATTTTGCTTTTCTGTCTATGCAATATCAAACATTTCTTTAAAGCACTGTCTCCCACTCAAGAAGCCAACCCTTGAGACAGACCAAGACTATACTCCCAAAATAGGCAAAATACGGACAAACTGGCAAGCTGTTTTCTGCATTAATATTTTGGCTTGTTGCCTCCCTCAGCAATTGATAGTAACTATTGAAAATAAGCTAACTGTTCTTTGTACCTCTGGGTTTAACGAAGATCGCATATCAAAGCTTCATGACCAAATTAATGCAAGGTCTATCCCCTTCCCTAAGGCCCCTTCCTTGGCAGTATTATTGCTGCTAATTTTGTAAGTGTAGTGTGAAATGGCTAATTCACACATATGCCATGTTTTACACATTGCCTGAACCTGCTGTAATATGATTTTCATAAGAATGATGAGAGTAATAAACATCTTCTGACCGAGGCTTGCAAAATCTGCACACATTTTACTCACGCAGTAATGGGCCATAAAATTCTTAGAGAACTGCAGGAGAAAAGCAATGTACGTACACATGCATAAATTAAAAGAAGAAATGTGAACTTGGTGGAATGCTTCCCTTTTAGACATTTAGAAAAGGCATATATAGCAGGAAGAAACTACATACATACTCTGTGGCACTCACAATAGTCAGAGAAATTAAAGCATACTAGTTTCTAAGACCAGATTTTATGGGAGAGCTTTCAGTGACCCAGTCTCAGCACTTGCCTCAACTGGATCCTGAGTCTGAGTCCTCCACGTGTGCTGTAGCAATGTTGTGACAGCAACTATGCAGGCAGAAGAAAGTCTTAAAATGTACTCTCGCCTACTAACTTATTACATGGATTACTAATACTTTCACTAGACGACCAGTAGGGAGGATCCCTAGGATTTACTCCATTTCACTGACCAAGTCTAAACCTTACTGGAAGCGTTTCAGATTTTTTACAGCCTTCAGAGAAATGCAGAAATCATTTGCATTTTGTTGGAAAACCAGTCTAATGTCAGCCAAAGCTTTCCAATTTTCTCCTTACTAGCACCAAAAATTATCAGAAATGTTAGAGATCACAGCAACTACCTCTCTGCTGCATACTGCTGACTGTTTTATGTACCGAGTATGATGACAGCATGAGAAGTCCAATGCTGCAGTGTTCTCCTTGTAGTCTTAGCTCCCTCATTTGACTTGCTTTTGGAAGAGCTACTGCTGAACTGCCATGGTTCTTCCAGAAAGACAGGTAATAGGAATTGCTAAAGCTAACTTTCTGGGATAGGGAGGTATCAGACAGCATTACATTACTGACACACAGCTGGATTTCCTCCAAACAAACGTCCATTCAGAGGGATATTAAAATTATTGTGAATTTTCTAAATCTGAGAGATTAAGTTCAACTTTTATGCCAGAAGAATTCCACCAGCAGATCAGGAAGGTCTTGGTAACTAGTGTGTAAAACACAAGCAAGAGTCGGGAAAAGACTTCAAATTTTTAAGTGAAAAGTGATCACCTCTCTCAGTTATTCAGATTACCTACTTACACTGTCAGTGCAGCAGGGCAAGTTTTTGCTTACCAATGAACCGATCTGAAGCCTGAAATTGTAAAGTAATTGACATTCTGCATGCTGCTTCTGCTTCAAAGAGACTGGGGGCCTGCAGCTCCTGGTGTTGCCAGCAGCATGTAGCTAGTATTTCCTGCACTTGCTGAGAAGCTCTGAACATGCAGGGAAACGCTGACTGGATGACGACTAAGGTAACTGGTGTAAAAAGCACAGTTTTGCCATGAAGTTAATGAAAGCAGAGTCTTAAGCGTAAAGGAAACAAAAGTCTTATTCTGCTTTCTCATTTTAGGAAATTAATTTGGATCATGAAAGTAACACTTGTACTTAAATGGGATGAGCTCTGAATCAAAAACAGTAAACACAAGAGAGAAAAAAACTAGAGGAAAACAGATTTTTGGCACTGAAACAAGTGCAATCAACAGGGCTCAACCAAACAATAGGATACTCCCCATTGCCTGTCTGTGTTAGAGATGTGGCATTCAGCCATAACCTTCCTTCATTGCTTCTGAATAGCTTCTCTGACAGAATTCTGCTTTCAGAGTTTTTAACTACTAGTAACTACCAACAGGTCAGCTAAGTGACTAATTCCTGGTGTAGAAACAAACCCAATGTGTCTTCTTCAGTGAAAAGTTCAGTAGGACACAAAAACTTTGCCATGTTTTTCATCTTGTTCCTCCTTGAATGTCGACTACATTAAAGTCCCCTACCAGGTTTCACACCAAGCACTGCTAGATGGAGGAACTCCTACATGCGTCCGTTTCCAAGTTCCTCCATGGCATGTGTGCCATGGTCTCACACAAACTGTCAACTATCAACAAAATTTAGATCTTTCATTGTACTTTTGCTGAGGCATGCTGTCTGGTTTTAATTACCTATTTGCTCTTTCTCTTGTAATGAAACTGAGGGTCACGCCACACAGTCAAGGTGACAGAATGCATTCCTGTTTGAGACTACCATGACCCTGCAACATGGGCTCTTTCACGCTCGAGTGAACTCTTGATCCTGTCTTTTATTTCTCTTTTACATAACACAGTATTTTAAGAACTTCAGTTATGACAACTGTGAAATATTTTCTTTAGATCTATGAAATTTATGGCTATATTTTGTCTTTCAGGGCTCCTTTCAATATTATTCTTAGAGTGAAATCAAGTTAATATATGCTTTTCTGAAGTGCAATATATCTTCCCTTAATATCTCCTGAAGGGTTTGTCTTAGTTCAAGATGGTATTACAAAGAAGTACTTATAATTGAAAGAACTGCAACACCTTTACAATCATCCAAAAAACTTGGATCAACTTCTATTCAATACTTGGACTACAAGGACAGTATTTCATTATTCTAATAACTTTTTCCAGTCTCCTCCTTTACTGAGATGTTCTGGGAACTTAGCAATGATAAAATTATCTCAGACATACAACATTTTCCCAGTGATAAGGCTTCACTCGCACTTTTCCAAAGTTACATATTTTTATTGCATCTTAAAAAAAAATAAAAATAAAAACTATTAGAAACCAATATAATTTGCAAAGTAGAAATGTTGGCAACTGTCCTCCAGAGAACCTAGTTTATCTTCTATGGGGCAGAACATCTCTCTAGTTTATGAGTTTTGCAGGTTCAGAAATAATTTCCTCAGAAGCTTCCGTATCCTACCCTACAAGAATACAATTCTTTTGGGGGTACTGTGATAGGTAGTGCCATACGCAGGAGCTTCCCAAGAACATATGTATGATCAAAAGTTATCTAATGGCAAAAAAAAACCAAAAAACACAACCAAAAAAAAACCATCACCCATGTTTTGAGATTTAGAAGAGAGAATTAGGTGGGTATGACTAAAAATCTACCTGATCATTAACTGTAATACCAGCATAAGGAAGAAACAGACTGATTAAAAAGGAGAAGGAAAAACACCACTTTTTTCAGCATATTTTTAACTATGTATTTTTATTACTCTATTAATATTTAATAATAACAACCATCATATTAATCATATACAGAGAGACTGTTGTGAACTTTAGGAAAAATGGTTTTTTGGTTGTCATGCTCTGAGCTTCTCAGTTTCTTTGTCTTCCTACTTGAAAGTATTCTGTTTCTGAGTCTCTCACTCCATTTTGTAACACAAGAAAGTTCTGTCTTATGGAATTTCCAAAAGAAAGACATATATTATTTACATCTGTAGCTACCATAAGAAAATGCCTATTTTTTTCTTGCAGTATCCTTTTCTTCAGTATTTTCAGTGCAAAGTTTCATGAATAAGCACAGACTATGAAAAAGACCCCAACCAGGAAATACCACAAAAAAGCAGGAAGGTCTTTTCATGTTAACTAACTGTTAAGCATGTTTAGTCAAAAAAAGAAAAAGCCCACAGGAATGCTTTTTGTCGTGGCATTCATTAAGAACAAAGGCACAAGCCAGTCTCTCAGGCAGCCAGTTTTGACAGATTTGAAACCCATGCAGTTTCATTAACCCTGGCTCTTGCAAATTTACCCACTGCAGTAATATACGTAGTGCTGTTAAAGACTATCCATCAAAATGATGATATGTTTAAAACTGGATCACAATTCCTTTAGATCAAGAGGTTCCTTTACATTGCAAAATGTTCCAAAGTACAAAATCAGAAGTACCACTGCAAGTGGATTTGTTCTAAAGTGCTTTTAAATATCCACTTTAATTGCTATTCTTCCTTTATCTAATCATCACCGGAATTACTGAATCTCAACACATTTGATAACGCTGAGAAGCCTTGTGGTAATGAACCTAGGTAATATTTCATCTAAGTCAGAAAGCTTGTCAAAGGGCAGTATATTTGACCATTAATTTAACTACAAGGCAGTTAAAATATTTTCACCTTTCCAAATTTGCATGTCTAAAATAAACACAATGAAAGAACACTCAGATATGCAGGGGTGAGCTGCTTAGTAAGTGTCTGTTATTAATTTCTACAGAGGTACTGAAACAGTGATTCTTTGAAACGATACTCATAAATGTCAAAATAAAATTGTCTAGCTACTGATTGAACACCAAAATCAAGTAGGCTGCAAACTACATGCACAGGTGTCAAAAGTACAAAAACTGGTATTGAGTAAGCCGACATACTATTGCTTTGTTCAACAACAGCCAAGTTGAACTGAAAACCTTTGGCTGCCCTAAACTATGTGACATCACTGAAGTTAAGCCAGTGGCTATGTAGGATCAAGCCCTTAATACTGTAAAATGGTAATTCCATCTCACAAAACAAGAAATACTGCCTCCTCAGAATTGTAGGGAAGGAGAATATTGGGTCTCTAGTATGTATATAATATAAATAGGCCTATACTCAGCTGGCCTGAATTCTTTTTAAGTCATTGTGTCTACAACTTCCCACGGGCTCAACACCTTTTAAGGTCTAGATAAGAGCCAATAGGTAATGTAAGGCACAGGGACAAAGTGAAATTTAAACTGAGTGAATGTGGACACTATTGAAAACAGGTGATATTATTATCTTCTTTTCACCTGTGTAATAGGAACATTTTCTATAGATTGTTGTTTGACATTAATGGATAACATGTATGAGAAAGCCCACTCCATCTGTTCAAGAGTATTCTTACTATTTTTCTCAGAAGTAAGAGCTGAAAGCTACAGCATTTACTCATTATGGTTGCAGTGACTGGAGCACGGGAAAGTGTAAAATATAGATTTAAGAACAGACTCCTGATAAAGAGATATATTGGATCTAAAATACAATATGGCCTAATTCTAACACTGTTGAGTAAAAGATTTTTCTGGACATGAGTCAAATAAACAGAACTACTATATACAGGCACAAAACCAGCCCATTTTGAAACATGTGTCAAGTATTTTCTTAAGCTTCCAAACCCTGCAAATTTCAAAATATGCCTGAGGAAAAATAAAATTTACCACACATCATTTTTTGCACAGAAAATTTGTAAGTCATTATTTTTTATAAATTGATGGGCTTTTCTCAGAACACAATTGTTTAAATTTTATGCCTGTATACTAGATCCTGAGAGATTTAGGGAATACTTGAACTTACTTCTGGAAAGGACCACCCTAGATCTTTATAAGATTTACTGTAAACAATTAGCATGGTTTGGTTTTGCCTTTTTTTTGCAAAACATCAGTGAGCAGGTTCTTATTTCAAAGAAAATATTAATTATTTACAAACAATTGCTGAATAAAAAAACAGATCTCAGACTATACTGATGAACATTTGCTTCAGTACTTGTTCCTTGTTATTCCAGTCTACTTGGACAAATTTTCAAAATAGGAAATGAGGACAGATCCTGAAAAACGCAGATGTGTGGTAGCTTGTTATTGCTTAGAAACCAGCCTGGAGAGTAAAAAATGTTAAGCAAGGCATAACCAATAGAGATTTTCTATCTGGTGCAGAAATACCCCTTGTCCTGTATGAAAGTCAGGATTCAAATGAGGTAAAACAGAGTCACAGTAAAAGACCACACTTCAGTCCCTGAAGAAAAGCATTTCAGTGAGACTGGGAGGCTGCAGAGACCACGAAGAACTTTATGGCATTGCTGTTTGTATGAGCAAAAAGCAATTTGAATGGACCAAGAATATAATTAAAACACAATCACAAAAACTTTAATGAATGTATGAGTATTTGATCAAATCCCGTGAAAATGAAATATCGTAAGTTGCCAGCTTCTCTCTGGCAAATCACTTGATGGGAAAACAGCCTGAAGTAGCTTTACAAACCTGAGCTGTCATATTGGTATATCACAAAACTAGTTATGAATAATGCTTTCTAATTCACAACAGAAAATGCATAGTCCCTAAAAAAGGAAAATATCTTACTCTTTAAATCTTTTATTAAAAAAAAGTGTCTCTATCCTGTACTGTAGCTATTAAAATCTTTCAGTATTTGTCGGCATTGCCTCTCATGTCTGTGTGATGTTCCCTTAATAAGTCATTTTCATTTTACTTTAAACATTATTTTTATTTTAAACATTACTTTTACGACAGTACATATTTCTAAGCGCTGGCTGAACAGGTTAAAGTATTTAGCAGGGGATTGATTCCCATCATCATGGGACACAGTCTAAATAGATTTGGTATTTAAATAGCAACTAGCCACGCTTGTCCTGCGAAAGGATGACAAAAGCCTAGTTCAGTATTTGTCAGGATACCCTCGCTGTCTCCTCTGTCCCCACAGGCAGTGACTGTAAATGTCTGTGACTTCAGGCAAGTTCGTGTTGTGATATTACTGTGCATATTCCCAGAGGCACCTCTGCGAAAGGGCGTTTGCCTCCTCAGAGTCACAGGTAGAGGAGCGCTCAGCCCAGCAGGACGCAGGGAGCCAGCCCAAGGCCAGCACTGCCCATAGGGCAAATCCAAATGGGTATGCACAAAACCAGCTTGGATATATCAGGA
>NW_009637328.1:0-52095 GCF_000690535.1 Cariama cristata | reverse complement strand
GGGCATGCCTGCCTCCATTTTCAGCATCACAGAAAAGGCACATGCTCATCACCTAAGGCACATTTAACTATTTCTGGGCCAAGGTCTAAATCACTGTCACCCTCTACCTTTGCCTACCTCCAGCTGCTTCTCGTTTGTACACTACCCACTATTTACTTCCTCATCTGTGCACTTTACATCCTCTGCCAATGCACTCTCATGTATTATTTACTATTACTCCCAGTGTAAACTCCAATGTCTCATCTTTTCCTGCAAACACCTGTAACAGAGCAGTCCAGCACAGAGAACAGCCTCTCAACATTTTGGTGTGAGCTTCATTGAGAGTATCACCTACCTGTCACTCAAACACTGCTTTCTCACTTACCTAGACACACAGCCCCTGCTCTCTTTCAAGATACTGTCTGTGGTACGGACACGGCTGGCACTTGTATTCTCCCTTGCAGTTAAATCCTTGTATCTGTCCATCTTATTGGTATACCTTTTTAACCTTTCTAAATGAAAATGAACTACAACTGCATAAACCTCTTCATGAAAGTGTTACATTTACTCACAGAGCTGGGCTGTTTTAGCAAGACAACTACTGTATGTAAGCAAGGCCTAAATATGGTAATTTTTACAATATCAATGGAATCTCAATAAAATAAACACTTTATTAAGATTAAAAAACAAAACAAAACCAAACAACAACTAGCTGAGGAATGACGTAAAAAACAAACACATACAGACACCTCAAATCACGCACCCAAGCACCCCTCTAATACCCCACTGTGCAGAAATATCAATGTGTTAAAACAACGCAACTGTACGCAGAGTCTTGGTGCTGTAAACACTTACAAATGTATTTATATTTTACATATAAGAACTTGCAGGAAAAAATCCTTCTTGTTAAAGATGCAAGCACTTAGAACCAGTAATGATTTTCATGATCATTTGATATTTGTTTGTTATTAAGAATCATATCACTATCTGCCTTGAATTATGACTCACTGTTTAGCAAAATTCCATCTTATTACCCTATAGAACAGAAAGGCTGATGAGAAATTGCTTAAAAGACCATCTCCCTCAGTAACCAATTCCAGACAGCTTGCATGACATTTCCCTGGGAACGCAAAGGAAAAACTGAAAAAGAGAGTAAATTCACTTGAGGTCTCTCCTCCAAGCTATGAGCAAATGAATCCCTGTTTGTGGTTCTGCTGCAGGCTTGGAATACAGTAACGTTGTGGGATTAGCAGAAATCAGACATTCCTGTCTCAGAAATGAAAACTTTACTTAGCATATTCAGAAGAAGAAGAAGACGCAAGTAGAAAAAGTTTTGAAAAACACCATTCTGTAATTTAAATCCGTCTGGTCTGGGTCTCAATGTAGAGTTCTGGCCATTTTCAAAGAATGTCAGCATGGGTATTTACCATAGGCACATCTGCACAAGATTATACACAGACAGAACATCTTTCTTAACTAAAAAAAAGTGTTATTATCATCATTTAAATATATTTTTGATTTGTATTAAATGAATGTAACAAAATACTTGTGAAAGCTCAATAAATATGCACACTTCTGATACAAAAGAAAAAAAATCCTTTCTGAATTAATACAGTAACACAAGCCTGTGGAAGAAAAAATACTGCTTTGGAGACTGTTTTCTGAAGGACAATCAGCAAGTCATTACTTTTAAACCTCCAGAAAGTACTGTTAATACCATATACAGTCGAATACTGAGTGGTATAAATGACACTACAGAGAACAAATAGTAGCATAAAAAGCCAGCATTTACCAATTAGTCAGTCTACATAAAAGCGTACACTGTGATATGGCAATTACAGAAGGAGTACTTACTACAAGGCATGTAAGAGGGATAAAACCAAATGAAAATGCAGCGCTAGAAAGCATGAGAAAAACATTTTAATATGTACACCTACAGAGAGTAAAATATACACCAGAAGTATATAATCAAACACGGTTTGCTTAAGACAGCATACTGAACAGACCAAAGAAGAAAACCAGAAACTAGTATACGTAATCTGACTGTATAATAAACAGTAATGACTAGCGTATTTGACATTTGCTGTTATTACCTCTAAACGTAAAAAGAATGTCTTTTCTCTAACACATTCAGTATGTGACACTACACTGGAAGTGTGCAATATTGCAAATCCTTTTAATGGACTTCTTGGAGGTTACTTATAAAATCAGAAACAGGGAACTTGGATTTTAATTAATATAGCATAGGTGTCAAATCTTTCCCACAGATTCAGGCACTGGTAGGAAATTCAAGACAACATCTGGTTGAGTTGGATTTTTTTTCTGTTCAAGTTCTGTACCACTGAAAATAATTGGTTCACAGAAAATCTTTTTCTGGACAGCAAAGAATTTCATTTAAAAAAATTATTTTTAAAATCTTCCAAATATTTGCAGCTAAGAGAAAACACGTTTTGGCCACGGCTTTCAGCAAACTAAGCCATTTTGAATTCTGCAGGCTTGGTATGTCATTGCAAAGACACAAAAGATTTGATTATGTTGTCATGTTGCATCCCTCAGCAGTTCATTGACAGATTGCAGGCTCTTGATCCAGTTTTTGTGCTTCTTCCTAAGTTTCTCTTTGAAAGCTCCAGGGCCAAACAGCTGTGGATACTGACAGCATTTATTTTCATGTGAATAAACCCTCCACTATTTAACTGACTCTTGGACCCTGTTTTGTGGAAGACACAGGACAGGAAGACCCAGCCCATCAGTGACACACAATACTTACATTATTCGGTTCCACCAGTATTTGGTTACATCAATTCTCGATACACAAAGTCTGACATGAAATGTTGAGTGTGAACCCCCACATCTCAGTTAAACCAGTAGTATAAGAAGCTCCTTTAGGTAAGGATTTTCAATTCTATTTAAAGCTTACTTTTATTCAGGCTTTAAATGGCATCTACAAAAATCACCCCTTCAATATGCCTTTGTAGCGTATTTTAAATACTTTTGAAGTTGCAGTTAGTTTACTGGCAATTAATTTTCAGATGCTTTCATATGAAGTCATCTAAACATCCACCCTGATCTCTGCCTAAGAGACATCACCCTTAATGAACTGTGATCATGCAGGTTCTCTTATCCTGTGCCATTTGAGTTATATGGAATAAAAGCAACACATCTAGATTTCAAGACTAATTTCAACACAGTTAGGACATAGAGTCAAAATGTTGCAAGGGCCAGGCACATGTAAAACCATTATAGCCATGCCCAAAACCCAAGTATATTACAATTTTAAGACACCATTTACCCTGGGCTAATATTTCAGAGGTTGTTCAACACAAATTAAGAACTGATATCCTCCCTATGTTTCTTTTTTTCTGAGGAATACAGATGTAACTACATCTGGATTATTTTTGAGCTCATTTCCATCAGAAAATGAGCTGTATACCTCCCAAAGATCTTTCTGTCACAATATGCAGGAATAAAGAGATCAAACTTCTCTAGCTTTTCCTTAGATTTTGAGGTCATTAAATGAGGTGGAATCCTCATCCAAACTTCCTCTATTGATTAGCAACTGTTCCTAGGGAGATTCCTCTTCAAAGATACTTTCAGTTTTCCTACTGTGTCTGAGTTTTAATCAGAATCCAAGAGTATGAATGCTGCTATTAGGTCCCTGCTATACAGCCTTAATATGTTCTGGTTTAGCTAAGCAATATTATCACACTAATGTTAGCATTTACATTTACTTAACAGGATATTGTTTTGTGTCTGTTATTCTAGCCACCTACCTTTTAAAAAATAATTTTGCCAAAATTAAGCTTAAATTTAAAAAATCTTTTAAATGCAATCTAGTCAGTTAAGTTATTTTTAGTTTATTTTTTGACATTCTGTGTTTCTCTTTTTTAAAATTCTAATACTTATCATTATGTATCATATCAATTTGAGGCCTGCAGTAGTTTGTGCTAGTAATCAAACAGTATCTTGGATAAAGTTAACTTTATAAATAAAGAAAAGGTACTTGTGGTCAAACACCATCATTGAATTCATCACCATGAAGAAACATTTAGAAAGAGTCTTACAGTCTCCGTCCATTCCAATGAAAAGATTTCATTCAGCTACAAGATGACACTCAGCTATTGTATGACTGCCATTCTCAATGAACCAAAGGCCTGCTTAAATCTCATTTCTTAACTGTGTTTTATAGAACTGGGATATTTGTCCTGTTTCACCAGCATCTTTAGTATCCTTATGCATCAAAATGTTCTGCTTGCTCTCTTCCTAACTACACTTCCCATTTTCATTACCTCAACTTCAACAACACTTATAAAAAAAAACACAGTTAAAGAAAGTTGCAGTAACATATGTAGTAAGGCAAAGGAAACTCCTAAGTCTATCTCCCTGTAGTCACATCATCTAATCCCTTCCATAAAATTCCTCTCTTGCTCCTTCTTGAAAGCAGTTAGATTTCTTACCCCCACTGCTGTACTTTAGACTATTTCTTACACATTTGATTTTTAAAAATCTCTTACTTTCCACCTGCTCATGGCTTGTTTCTATATGTTTGTTATTCTGCCAATATTGTAATTCATCTTTATAATCTCTTTTCTGTCTATAGCTTTATAGGTCTTTCCATGTAAATAGTTCCTTATCCTCACCTCCACTGCTGGCTGATGATCAACATGCAGCTTATGCTGGAAACTTGCTGTTACACTGTCAGTAAGTTTCAGCAATTACTCACTGATCAATTACACTAAGGATTGTAACAGATAAGTCAGTAAGTTACAACAGATCCAGAAAAAGAAAGTTACTTTATTCACAGTGTCAGAAGTGACCCACAGGAGTAGGATCCAGTCATATCAGTGATACATTTTTATCCCAACATACAAATTGTGCTTGTCCTTTATCATCAGTGGTAAATGAACTCATGCAGGATAATTTGCTTCTGATTAGCCAGACTCCTTATAAATCTCCACTTCCTTTGGTCTGCAATACTTTTTAGTTGCTCACTGGCACAATAGTAAGCCAATTCCAAACAGGCCCAAAGTGTATTTGTTCCAAAGATAAAAATCTGTACATAACTTCCAAAATATATTACTACTTGATTAGCTGAAAATGTCTATCCATGCTTATTTTGTGTGTATATTGCAATCTGGTTTTTTTCTAAATCTTGTAGAAGCTAGATGACAATTTCAGATCTTAAGGTGCAAATACAAATGTTCAGGAGAGACCTGGATCACAGGATTCTGCCAGAGTTTGTTATTACTGCAGATGCTTTTATTTTCTTTTATTTTAATTATTTTAATTATTTTTTTAAATTTTATTTATTTTAATTATTTTCATTTTCAGAGCAATTCAGCAATTCAAACTGATTCCCAACACTGAGCCCTTGGACAACTCTGAGCTCATCTAAAGTCTGACTACTGAATGAGGCTGGAAGTGGAACTGTACCTTATCTCCAGAAACTATTTAGAAGTCTCTTTTGGACATAACTTCTTACTTAAGTTCAAAACTGCTTAATAGACATTAAATTAATAAACAAGGGGGAGGGGGCAGGGGGGTATGACTAGTAGGCTACAGTTTTGAACCTATTTACAGTCTTGGTAATACCCATTCCTTCTGGAAGAAGTTTGGGGCTCAATGTGCCTTCTTACAATGTCAATTTCACTAAGCAAACCATCCCATTAGGATTCATTCAGCTAGGATACAACATTTGGGTTTGTATATTTGGGAAGATATAAGAGTGTCTCATATGGTTTCTCCAACTCTTTCCTATACAGACTATGACTACACTATCATACAAGTCAGGTCTGAACTTTTGTAATGCAGAAAGTCTGAATATATTTTAATTCATCTCAGAGACAATGGCTTGGAATTGTGAATTCGTTTGGGTAAATCATTGATTTCTCTCTGACATACATTTCTGTTTCCATTAGCAAGTATTTCACAGTACCCTCTATAATCTGGGTTCTTACCCTTCTGGTCTCCATATATTATGGCAATATAAATGAAAACAAGCACAGTTAAAGATTTTGAAGGTTAAAACATGTAGCATCCACTGATGGAATGAAATCGACCTTAGAAATCGCTATATGCATATGTGTGTATACATATAGACACATTCATATATATGTATGCGTATATGTGTGGACAGAAAGACAGACAGAGAGATAGAGAGATGTATATACATCTGTTTGTGCATGTGTATATGTGTGTACTTATACATATATTGCCAAGTATAAATACTGAGCTGGTAGGTCATATGTCTTACATCCCTTGTACTTTATGCAATCTAATGATAGCATCTGAAATACTTAGTGCTTTGCAAGTCCTGACAAACAACAACAAAGCATGTTTTCTTCCTGCTTCATTAGAGACACTAGTAGTTAATGTTTATAGAATATCAATAATGCAGTTTGCAGTTCTGCATAATTAAAGACACCCTATGTTAATAAAATAACTTGGAAAGAGAACGCAAAACACAAGACAAATCTTCTGATGCCTTTGGCCTAATCTTAGACAAGTTTAATTACAAAGATGTCGCTGTACTGTACCCTACAAAAATATTTTTTTGTCACTTAAACCTATCAATGTATATGCCCATTTATGACATTTGCAAAGAGCAAACAATATAATGGTTCACAAGTGGATACTTGCAGTTTATGGATTACTGGAATACAAATTTGCAGTAGAAGCTCATGGAAATGGAGGAAGCTTTCTGATGCAGAGCTACAATCAGTTATTTTAAGGATGTTCTGATAAATGAAAGAAGCCAGGCAATTCAGAGACAGAAGTAAAACACCATATTTATGCTGCCTTAGACTCTGATGCCTATACAGAGATAAATCTTTTTGTGTGTTTTAAGAAGAACTTCCTATTGATTTCAGAGGGAAGATATGTCCCCAACATGAAAGTGACTGGATCTGTCCCAGGGAAAATGAAATAAACCAAGTTTCTGAGATTCCTTGGTAATGACAATCTGCAATATCTTGGCATGATGTTTTGTCATTTCTTTGCGACACCAGTACTTTATTGCAGTGGACTATTACTAGAGACGATAATTTAATGTAGCTTTCTGGATCATTAATTTAATTGCAGTTGGGCAGCTCACTGTTGGTTTGCAGGTTTTTTGAGGAGGGGGAAAGTAGGAGAACAGAGATGGTTTCTGTTCTGACCCACTTCCTGCTGCTCTTAAAAGGAAGGAAAAAAATCTCAACAAATAGTGCACCTGAAAGCCAGTACTTATGGGTTATGCTTTGTTCAAGTAGAGCTCAGACTACAGACTCCGTAAGTCACTAATAAACAATCAGACTTTACTGAGAAAGTGTCTCAGCTCCAAGTCACACAAAGCAATTTGACGATAATAACAAACAAAGGTAAATACTGTAATAATGTAAAAATCCCTCATATGCACCACCATCAAAGAGACAAACAATAGAAAATGTCAAAATAAAGAAAAGTTAGATCAAGAAAGTTACCATGCAGATGGGGGAAGAAATCAGGAAAAAAATCATGAACAAAAAATAAGTGGTTCTTTTTTACTCATGAGTAGTTGAAAGAAATTTACTGAAGAAGTAAAAGCAAGCTGCCTTTTGATAACATGCTCTCATAACCCTCAAATTGTACCATAAGTTGTCTGTACAGGCCTAGGTTCCTGTAAGTTATGTCCTCATTCTCACCTTCCTAATTTCCTCTTACTGTTTGTTACACTCATTTATTGTATTTGTATTAAGTTAGCCTTGATCCTACCACTGAATTTTTAAGTCTACCTGCTCGCTGCCAGGTGCAGGTTCTAAAACGCAGGCTGTGTGATCCCAAGGTAAAAACTCAAGTCTCCAGGACATTCGTAAACTGTCCGGCAAGGGCCTCACTCTAACTGGGACCTTTGGGTAATACCATAATATGCACATGAGCAATACCGATTGAGGCCTATGGGATGGGAGGGTGTGTTGAACCCAAGGTTACCTACCAAAGTGGTTCCGCAGAAAACAGTCTGCATACTACTCATTGTTTTCCAAGAAGATACACGATTGTGATGGAATACAAGATTCAGATTAATTAACCTTTTATACCACAGGTTAATACATATTTACTACATACCTTTTCCCGGTGCTTCCTCAACAGAACCAAGCTGAAGTGATTAGAGGTTTGACAGTGGGAAGAGCAGTCTGTAATTTGGGCTGCTGCTCCTTGCAGCTTTAGCTCAAACTTACACATGGCCTCACAAGCTACTTCTGTACTATCTCCAGCTCCATCCCGTAGCTCTGTCTGTCTACAACAATGAAGCTGCTCTGTTCTACCTTAGGTGAGTGCATCTAAAAATTGCCTTCTGTGTAGTGAGTGTTCAAGCTGGATACAAAGTAGATAAAATCCTTACGCTATTCCAGGAAGGAAAGGGATACACAGCAATTAATGTTAAATTTGTACTTTTGCCTTCAGTGAAAGTTTAGTACAATGGTTTTTTCGTTCATACCAATCTGTCAATATTGCTGGAAAGTCAGAAAGGTTTTTAGGGATTTGCCACGCAAGTAATACAGGATGAATCTGTAAAACAGAAGTTAACTTGTTTACTGGGATTTTTTTTCTCTGTTTTCTAAGCATGGATTCTGGATGAGTATGGGTAAGCAGTTGTTTTATACTAGTGCTTTCTTATTTTTTCTCTTACAACATAATCTCCTATCTAATACAAATCATGGCAATGTTCGTTAGCACTGCAAGAAAGTTTCAAGGTTGACTCTAATGCATTTATATCAGTTACTGAAAAAAAACCTACATCATGCAAGCCTTTGGGGCTATTTGCATGAAAATAAGACTTATGTGAAGGAATCAAGTTCACAAACAGATGATAATAAGCAATAGAAAGTATAAGTTTTTTGTTGGAAAAATGGATAATATACAGAGTATATATACTCTTTAACATGCTTTTATATTACAAAGCTTAGTTATTTTATATCCTTGAAGCAAAGCACATATGTTTACAATACAGTACTCAAGATTTATTGGTAAATGCACTTCTATGATCTGAGGTTTTATAGTCTCCTAACATTTCCATTGTTGAAATGACTGAGAATAATATTACTTTTGAGCTAAATGTCCAAAGGAAAAAATGCTTGCTCAGAGAACTAGGTTGATGTTATAAAAAAGACCAAAACTGTGTTTGAACTGAAACTGTGGAAAACAGTGCTAATCCAGAGGCTGATGGTCTTTGTGAAACGTTTCTAACTCCTGCTTTTTTACAAATGAAGACACACCAATAACTGCTATAATGATTCAAATTCTGTGTTTTTCTGTATAATCACTAACCATGATGGACCTCAACATTCATTCACTGAAACAGAAAAACAATTTGATACTTTGTTGATGTGGCCTACAAAAGAACATTCAGATGGACAGCTGAACAAAAGAGAAAGATATAAACTTTCTGACATACAGGAAAACACAGTAAAGAACAGAGATCTTCAGCAAATCACTTAACCCCATCCAATCTCCCAGTCTGTAAAGTACCGGTTTTTACCTGTTCTTTCATTTCTGAGTTTGTGAAGTACTGTAATGGTATAAAATATTCTAAGATATAGCACAAGTGATTAATGAAATTATATTTATCTGGCATGGCAGAATTTATTTTGCATATTTTTTATTCCCCAAACATTTACTGTGTATTGCTAGAAAGCAATATTTATTATACTTCAGAGAGAGATGAGAGGGAAGAAGTGAAAACTGATGGAGCTGATTCAATGAAGCAAAACATATCAAAGTATCTGAAAAACATATTAAACAGTGAAGTCTGATCTAGCAAACTGCAAAACACTGAATGTTTCATGTGGGTCAAAGATAATCTAATGAAATTGTATTTCAGCAATGTAACATTGGTTTAGAGATGGAACAATTCAGTCACCGACGAACATCACAGCAGCTTACCGGTTCTACCCATCTCATTCTTTGTTTTCTTTTTCTCTGTACTTCTTTCATCTCTCTACTTTGCCCTCTCAGCATTCCCTACATGCTGTCCAAATATATGTTTCTTACACAAATGAGGCCTGTCTTCAGGCACATTTTGAAGTGCTTTATGGCCACAGATGTCAAAGCACTTTACAAAGGAAAGCAAGTATTATTAGTTTTCTGATCATGCAGAGGGGGGAAATGAAGCAGGCAGAGGTTAACTGATCAAGTAAAAGCCACACAGCAAGCCAATTTCACTATCAATAATAGAGTGACAGCATTGTGCAAGCAAAGACAGTGACATCCATAGGACTCCTTTTAATCACTTCTCATATACAGTCTCATTTCAACACTGTACATAGCAGAAGCGGAGCTCACCTGAGGAAAATTCAATTATTACTATGGAGGTGCAGACCTGCTTTGCAACATTCTCCCTACTGAGACAAGCAGATGTCATGCCCACCTCCCACAATGTGACACGAGCAACAGTGCCATTCCACAGCATCTACCTAGACTGAACTGCATCTGGCCTGGTCTTAAGCTTAAAAAAGAAAATGCCCAAAACCAGTGTTAATCACTCTTAGCATCTGACTAATACTGATAATATCTGTCAAAGTGTTTCACAGAATCACAGAATGGTCAGGGTTGGAAGGGACCTCTGGAGATCACCTAGTCCAATCCCCCTGCCACTACAGCAAGTTGCACAGGAACGCGTTCAGGCAGGTTTTGAGAATCTCCAGAGAAGGAGACTCCACAACCTCTCTGGGCAGCCTGTTCCAGTCCTCTGCCATCCTCAAAGTACAGAAGTTCTTCCTCATATTAAGAGGAAACTTCCTGAGTTTCAGTTTGTGCCCGTTGTCCCTGAACCCATTGCTGGGCACCACTGAAGAGTCTGGCCCCATCCTCTTGACATCCACCCTTAAGGTATTTATAAGCATTGATGAGATCCACTCTCAGTCTTCTCTTCTCCAGGCTGAACAGACCCAGTTCCCTCAGCCTTTCCTTATCAGGGAGATGCTCCAGTCCCCTCATCATCTTTGTTGCCCTCCGCTGGACTCTTTCCAGTTCTGGAGTTCTGCTGGACCCTCTCCAGTTTCCATGTTCAAAGAGTTCCTATGGGAAATATAACTATTCCCCAACACACATTGACTAAAAATTATTTGCTCACTTGAGGTTTCAATTGAGTGAAATGATATCATGTCATGGAAATGTAATATATTAAAAGGAGATATGCCTCCCCTTGATCGTATCTCTATTTGAAAATCAGGTTTTACCAGCACTAGAAGAAACTCCTGAAATTATAATATAATATAATTTATTATATTACATTCCAGTGCTTCAGGATTTCATCTCTATTACATCTCTCAGTAGTTTTCTCCATAGTGAAGTTCATTCGCATGAAACACATAGTGCTAGAGAATGCATCTCTTCCTGACATTACAAGTACCAGTAGCAGTGATGCTAAAAGTGAAATCAAGAGCTGCACTCTTGACAGGCAGAAGTGAGCTGTTAAATGTTTTAGCAGCCTTATTTTCACTCAAAGCATCTATATAAACATAGGAAAGGATTAGGGATTTACTTTTTCTTAAATTAAAATGAGAAAAAGACAGTCTAAAGTAGCCTATACCGGTCTGATACTAAGCTATCATACCAGCTATTTCTTTTTATTGAAGGAAAATTTCAAATTTAGCTCAACTTAACTGAGCACACTGTATTCAAAAGAATATGTCGCATTGCTCAAAATGCATACAATTGCGTCTAAAAATCAGTGGGAATGCTTCTATTACTACAGTGGTCTTTGCATCCCTCTCATAAAGTCTCATGCAACTAACAGAATATTCTGTCTTAAAACCATCATAAAAATACAGACTTAGAATTCTGACCTGGGGATTTCTCAAGAGTGAGCCCCCCTTCTCATTTAAGCACTGCATTACCTGAAAGCTTAGCCCTATGCTGATCTAAATAATCAATGTTGCATTGCTTGGAATTCTGTCAGAAATCTGTACGATTCTTTGCCAATTCTTGTTCTTCTCCATGCACGGCGTGTCAGGCTGATGAAGGAAGGCTTGTATACTGGGAAAAGATTTTAATTAATTGCAAGATTAAAGTATTGTCATGAAACAGATGAATAGTTCTTATGAGTCCTCACTAGGCTTCCAAAGCAGCAGTGTCAAGCAGAAGCTTTCGGATCTTCAGTGCTCCTGCTCAGTTTCCCAGAAAACACGACCCAGCAGTGCATCCTGCTTGTACTGTTACCAACCAGCATCCTGTAAAAACTACCATGCAGGCTGCAAGCAGAATCTTAACCTGGACCTTTTCTCCATGCATTATGACAAGTTCTTTCTCATTTAAAGGTATAGTACACTTAAAAATACAAATCTGGTTACAAACAATATCCAGACATATTGTATTACAGTAAGTTTACCCTGGTTACATTGTAATAATTCCCAGAAAAACTTTTTTGGATTTACACTCGTGTCCTGGATATATTTACCACTCTTTTTTTTTTCTTTTTTTTTTACATCTACCTATTTTACATGTTTTATTAGTGGATCCATAACTCAATTGGATGGCAAAAGAGACAGAAGAGTATTTATTCCAAAGAAGCTGAAATCATTACATCAGTTGTGTGACAGAAGATGTTGATGAGAAGGAAAGAGTTTCAGCAGTTAGATAGCAAACAACAGAGCTGGTTATTCAGTACTTGATGTTTTTGCCAAGAGGATGACGAAGGTTGTATCAGCACCCTCCTTCAATATTTTGAGCACAAGGAGAATGATATTAAATTCATAGCAAACAAATTAATTCGTCACTTCTTCCCTACCATACATAAGCTTATCAAAATAAGTGGTACCAACGGAACTTGTATTTCATTTTCTTTTCATTATCTCTAAAAAGGTCAGAGAAACTCTTTGGTTGGCTGTTTCTGCTAAATCTATCGGCTGTGAAAGAGTTAACAACAGTGCTTCTGTTGGGCTTCCTTCAGAGGCAGCACTCAGTTCGATAAAGGGGGCAGCACATAGTACCATTTTCTTGGAGCTACTGTTTCAAGCTCTCTGCAGATGCAGACAGACATCAACGCATCTGCTTAGGTTCATTTGACATTTTAAGGGTTATCTTTGGAAACATAAGGGCTAGAGGCTTAATTACTTTTGCAAAGAAAGCTTAGATTCTGAAGCACTACTATATAGCACATTCAAAATGAACCATAATTATGTAGCAATTTAGGTGATTGCATAATCACATTATACATTGGTCCTTTACAAGAATCTAAATGTGTATCTACAGATGTGGAAAAAAATGGGTGGTGTCTTTATGTGCAGGTATGTGCGTGCTCCCCCAGCACACATTAGAAATAGCACAGGACCACAGAGCTACAGACTACATTTTGCAGTGCATACATACAAGTATGCAGACCTAAACTTGCAGATCAGGACATCCCCTGTTTATTTTAATATGAAAGCTAAACTTTCTATTCTTGCAGCATTTCCTAGGGTAGTTAACAGAAACTGCTTCTGAGACTTATTCTTTGGAAACCCAGCAAGGCTCAAGAGGACTCTTCAGCTGTTTCATGACAATACTGTAATTGTGCAATTAATTAAAATCCTCTCCTCAAAATAAAATTTCTTCAGCATGTTTCCCAGCTGCTGAGTTTCCAAAATATACTAGAAGACTTTTTCGAACCTGTCTGCTGGAACCCTGAGCCCTCAAGAAACCTTTCTCACCTCCTCCTACAAAGACCTTTAGGTGCTAAGCAACAGTTTAATATCAGTCAAGCATGAAGGAACGTAGATCACACTTCAACAACCTGTGCATGTGTTCCCTACCAACCTGCCCCAGGATCAGTGACACAGATCTTCTAAGCATTCACAAGACTACATCTGCAATGTACCAGCCCCATGGCTGACCAAAGGAGCAGTACAGTCAACTTGTATATATCACTGTGAAGTCCACTAGAGTTTTCCACAGCCCTCAGGCATCCCTGAAATTTGCTCTGTGATGGGAAGCAAAGCATGGTAAGTGGGGATAATCAGGAAATTCCCTTCGAAAGCATACCTCTTATCCCAGCTGAAATGCTACTGTAGGTGTACCCATTTAGCTGCTAAATTGTCTGGGGCCAGTTTGAGGTCCTATGCCTACATAGCACTTAGTATACTTCTTCATGAGTACCATACTACAAGTAGTAAAATATTAATAAGAGGAACGAGATCAAACCAGTTACTGTAGGATAAAGGCAGACACTGCTTCCCAATCAGTAAAGAATACAGTTTATTCCAAATTGCAGCCTTCATCTTCTACTCTGGGAACACTTTTTATAAGATTTTTTTTTCTCAGAATTGATCTTGATCTAATGTACAGGTATGGTGCTTATGAACACAACAAAAAATTAAAAGTGAAAATTTTAACATTTTCTACACAAGTGAAGAGGGACATAGAATGGAAGCTGTCATACAACCTTATTCTGAGAAGTTTCTAATGGTCTTGGTAGAAGAGGAAACACTGTTGACTTTGAAAGCTATCATCTCAGATTCCTTTAGTATCAATCTAAATGTTCCACAAGGTATTAGGTCTGATGATAACAAGTCACACTTCCTGAGCATGTTAAACGGATTACTAGGATCAGCCACACACTTCTCATACAAGCCCATGATCTTTCCATTTTTTTTTTCATATTAAGGTAATGTTTTCGAAAATTAATACCTATAGCCCAGCATATCTTCAAAAATCCTAAAAGAAGATGAAATTACTTTCTCTTAAGTTGAAATACAAGAAAGTATGGGGCAAGGGAAGCTAGTTCTTTTAATCATTATATGCACTGGTTTGCTCTATAAGAGTAAGTTTCAGTCCTACATTTTTATGCAGCAGTGATAAAATTACCACATTCATTTACAATATTGTAATAAGTAGTGGTTTTCTAGTTTATTTTCTTAACTAACCAAATTATAAATTACATTAAATTTACAAGCTACTTTCCTGGACTGGATAGTAATCTCTTTCTTAAATTAGATATATTTTAAATCTTTAACTTTTCATTTACTCATAAAAATAAATACCTAAAGAGACAGTGATGCAAAATGTTCTTTACCAAAACACTGTGTAAGGTTTGATTCTCTTAAACTATACAAATTGTTTAACTTAATATAAGTGAATTGTTACACAGACTTAAAAAAATTACAGTTGTATATAAAATTAAATAGATGTTCAAATTTTTGTAAGTTGCCACCTCCTGGCTGACTGATTCTTTCATTCTGCTACAATATTAGCAGAACAATTATAATAGCACAAGAAAGCCATGTAAAAGATTGAGAGGAAGAAGATCAAAGGAGGCTCATATGTAAGATAAGGTGGAAGGTTCTAAGGTTTCATGTGCTCTGATCATTCACCAGTATTCATAAATCTTTTAACATTTTTTCAGCTTTTTTTGATTTTGTGTATTCAATTAATTTCAACAAAATGTGTTCTAAACACTTCACAGGCATTAGAAGGGCACAGGAGTACTGAGCCTGAAGTATCTTCAGGGAGAGGAACATTTCCCCAGGATGCTCAGTGTGCAGGTGCAGAACTACCAGACTTGGTGAAGCCATAATACTACTCTGCTTGATCTTCAGCTTTGTCATAGGTGTAATAGGATGCACAAATGAAATACTAATACTTTACATTTCAGAGGCACTCATTTTTCTGTTGTGGTCAAAGATGGGCCTTAACAGATAAACACAGGGTCAAAACACTTTAGTCAACTGTGTATTTGACCAGCTATGTTATTAGTATTATTTAATGTCCTTATAGATGCAACAGTCTTTTTTGGGAGTTTGCTCTGTGATTTTGTTCTCAATGCATGCTTTCCTTCAGACCTTCAATTCCACTTAGGTTAAACATCCTGCTGACTCTGGGGCTCAAATTTCCATTACTTCTGTCAATTTTTACTGCATCATATCTGTCCATCACCTTCCCCACCACTAGTTTGAGAGTCTACATTCCTCAGCCAAGAGTAGAACATGTTTAACTTCTACATTTAAATAAGAACCAGCCATTTACAATTTTATATTGATATTCCAGTAAGTACTGTATGGCATTCCTATGCAATGTCAGTCATACACTTTAAAAGAGTCCCACATTCCCTCCTATGGTATAATTCTGTGAGATGCTGAGTGCCTCCTGAAAAATGCTAGATGTCTTCACAATGTTTTGAGGGAAGAAATTCTGTGTTATTCACGGGATTGGCATTAAACACTGTTTGTGTATTTTATACTTTGATCATCAAACAGAAACTTTTCCAGAGGACAGGGCACTCCTCTTTTATTCATAGGTTGCCCTATTAATGAGGTATGATTTTCTTCCTCATTGAATGAGAGCAATTCTGGACACTAGTTCTCATAGATCATGGAATTCACCACAGCAGTTTCTTCAACTATGGTTTGTTACCAGCAACAGCTCAAGGCAGGATGAAAAGGTTATCGGGAAAACTAAAAAAAATCACAAGATTTCAGCTTGACAAGAATCTTTCTAAACCGTGCATATTAAGCATAAAAAGACTAAATTTATATTTAAAAAAAAAAAAAACCACAAACCAAACAAACACAAAACACAACACATTAAAAACAAACTGCTGACTTCTAAGCAGACTCTTAAATTACGAAATTTACTTCCTTCTACATGGGGGTTAGAAGTGAGCGTTGCTTTTCATGCTTTTACCTCAGAATAACTAAGCCCTAATGTGACCTCAGAAGTAAGGACTAAGGACAAGTGGAAGAATGTACTGCTATTGGGAATGAGGAAATTCAGCATACATGTTCTCTACCAAAACTAATTTTGGTACTACTAAAACTAAAGGTTTTACCTTTGGGGCAAAATTCCATAAGCCTGGAAAAGGGCAAGTAAATACCCCAGACAGGCTCCAAACAGGCTACCTGTGTGTTTTAGAGATGTAACTGCATATCACTGTGGTCCTGTTCTGCAAAAAAAGCAGAGGAGACCTGTTACTTATTTTATTGTTCCACAAAATCCCATGTATTAGAACTCCACAATGCCAGGAATTGGAGTAGGTGACAAAATACCTAGGGACACTCTATGATTCCCAGGTGATACAGTGGCCATTGCAGTGGGTGGCAGTCTAATCCAAGAAAACTTGTTCTGCACTTCTGCTGAATGAAACCTTAGACATCAATGTTTAAAGAGCATAACGATAAAGTACGATCTGGTCATACCAGGTAAATTCCTTGTATGCACTAACACAAGTAGAAAGAAAAGAGAAATAGCAGGATGTGCTAAAGAAGACTCGACTTCAGTTACAATGAATGTAATACATGGGAATCCTAAATTACTACATTATTACAAACTTTAACACAAGCTGCTGTCTGACTAGATAGTCTTCACACTGATGACTTTCCAGCCTTTAAGGAAACAATAAAGCCCAATTCAAGAAACTGTGGTTAGAAAGTAGCTTAAGATAAAATTCTGGAAACTGATTACTTAAGTAAGTAGAACATGAAATTATACAGGTTTAAGGGCTTGAGTTAAGGCCTAAGACACTCCTCTCAAATTACTTTAGAGGGAGGTTCTGTGATGAGCATCTTCTCACTTCCAGTAGGTTTTAGAACTGCTACCTAACAAGGTGTCATAGAAGTATATGACAGCAAACGCATTGCTAGCAGTTCAGATGGTTCAGTATGGCAAGAAGCAAATGAGAATGAGGAGGTAGCTGTACCAGTGGTGGAAAAATTCTTGTAAAACTTTTTGAAGGCAAGAGAGGTAGGTATCAGTTAGCCTTTGAGAGGAATGTACAGCATTGTTACAGATCTAATGAAAGTATCAACTACTTAAAAAAGAGAGAACAGACCAACAAAACCAATTACCTATGCAGGAATAGCATGGAACTGATGTTGCTTTTATGGAGTTACAATCTTTTCCACCTAGCAATGCAGGTTTTTTATCAGCACTAATGTTTGAGCATTTGAAGAATATGATCTCTTCTGATATCCATCTGGAATATGAGATGAAGGAAAGCTGCCTTTGGATGTAAGATGATCACCTTATCCAAAGATATCCAGTAGCAGGCATGGTCTTGGAAGGTAAATCATTAAGAACATTAAGCTCTATTACTGAAACAGTTTTGTTCAGGCAGAAGCTATCATGATAACATTGGCAACATCTTGTCTGGTCTTTCTCAGCAACCTGGAAATTGGAGGAACTGATATCAGCGCGCAACAGAGCCAAGGGCCAGTGAATAAAGAAAGCTTCTGCCAATGCTTCTGGGATTTTAAGGAAAATTCAAGGCCGTAAAAACATAGGGAAAAAGACATGCTGCAACCTAGTGTGAAGTGCTGCACCATCTCCCACTTTTTCCATGAATCCTATCAGCTGCCTCCCCTTTAAACAGGGGTTTTTCCCTATGGACTTTGGGCTGAAGGCAAAAAAAAGCATTGAAAATCAGAAGGAATGGCCTTTATAACTGCTACAGTAACATTCCCTACATTTTTTTTTCAGGCATATCACTCAACATTTGCAGGATCGCAAAAGGATCAAAAGGCAGAAACCCATACTACCTCTGACAATTCATAAATTAAATCATTACAGGTTTTGTGTGTAAATAGTTACACCGAACCTCTTTTGAAGCAGGATACAGTTTTTAAAAGGACTTCCTAAAAACTAAAGGTATAGTCAAAGTAACAGAATTCAGAAATATTTTCTAAGAAATGGCTTTTAATTCCCTGCAAATTTAGAATTGAAAGATTTGCTACGCTTCCAACTTAAACTGCCATTTTTGCAACTAGTTACCTAAAAGTTTCAGTCTTTTAAATTCCATATCATGCAGTCTGTGAAAGTTTGGAGCAACTAAAACATGCCATCACCCAGAAATAAAGTTTGAGTGCTTCACCTGAGTTTGCTTTGTATAAAACCCCTTTCTTTTCTGCATTAATATGACTTGATTTTTTTGATTAGTTAAAAGGTCAGCAAACATACAGGATATTCTGTCTAGTGACACTGAACAACACAAACATACCTTTCTCTGAAGATACAGAATTGACTCATAAGTTGTCTCATTTACCAGTGTTCAGTGAACCAGAAACATTGGTTTGTTAACTGATGGATATTGACAATTTTACAAATGCCCATGACGATGTGGTTTCATAACAGCCCACACTTACACGGCATTACTCACTTGCAGCAGCATGCTCCATAACAGCCCTTTGTCTCTTCCTCCGCTCCCCTTGGTGAGCTGTAAATCACGTCATTAAACAATTGCTTCCAAAGCACAGTGATCTGTCATGATCCAGTGAAGATATCAGTCATAATGTGGGCACCCAATCTGTCAGAACTCACGGTGATGCATTCTAGAGCGAGGATCACCATGTTTTGCTGCCCATAAGTATTCAATGACAGAAGTTAAATTATAACGTGAATTAATTCCCATTAATATTTATTGTTAATAATTAATGTCAATCATGTGGATATATGCAACCATCACAGGGACTATTCTGCAAAAAAACAGAGGGTTGTTCTCCAGCTTACTTTCCTCCTTCACCATGAAGCCTATTTAATTTCTTTTTAAACATAATTCCATCATTTCATGTGTTCAGATTAGACTAATTATTTTACCACTGTAAGCAATACAGATTCTTTAAAAATAGTAACTTCTGGATTTCTTTTTGTAACATTATATGCAAGTTTGCAACTGACAAATGCTGTAGATATTTTTCGCACATAAACTTGGTGGTACGAGGCCATCACACAATTCCCTTGAAATAAAAAAAACTATGCCAGCAGTAATCTTTCAGAGACTTTTTTAACCATCTCACGCTCCTGCTTCTCAGGTCCTGATGCAGAGGGGAAGGAAACTTGTCAAAGGCATCATTTCAGATGAAGTTCCCATTTAGACAGGATCCACATGGAGGATGAATTGGAAAATAAGCATTAAAACCTCCTTGATTCTCATCTCCTGCTACCCAATTAACCTGAGTTTTGTCAAGCCCACCCATTTCAGTTAAAAAAAAAACTAAATGCCAGAATAAGCATAAATTACATCTGTTGCATAATACAATCTTAGTGTATCATGAAAATGTAAAATGATGTTAGGTTACAGTGTATCTAGTGATTTTTACTACTGTTATACTTTAAAACTGTGCTCTGAACACGAGACATTCTACTGTGAAACATGCATAGCTGTTTTTTGTCATGAACCCTGTTGAAAGATAAAATAACTCACAGTATTTGGATTTTTAAGCAATAAAATACAGACTTTGAAATAAGGTGCAGAAAAATTGTTTCCATTCAAATTACAGTCTGTATAATGCTTAATTCTGTTCCGCAAGCCACTACAAGGTGTAAGAAAGAATATGTACTAAGTATAATAGGAAATCAGGATTTGGGAGGGATGTAAGAAATATTTAATGATATTAAATGAATTTGATTTTCAGAATCCTAGACCTATAAAATCTTACGCACTGTGGAATTAAACTGTAAATACTATACAGTGGCTATAGACTAAGGGATCCAGCTAGGATTAATCAATATAGAGTATTCCTTTCAAATAACACTATAAAAATAAAAATCTACCTAAAATTATTATAAAACTACTTTGAATAATTATTAAAGAACTAAAGTGAAAATAGGCATTACAGACAGATCTTTTATGCTACACCCATTAAAACTGTGTATTACTGGAGAGTCCATTTTGCCATACAGAACAATTAAGCCACATTTTTAAAATAGCATCTTCTAAAATTTAGAGGTGCACTAAATTAATTCTGCAGAGACACTGAAAAATAATTTTTTCAGACATTCCTCTGGCAAAAGGTAAACATATATTTTTATGTTTGTTGCTGGAATTTCTCATTAAATTAATTTGGGTAAGGATATAATCCTTGCAAAATCAGGATTATACTTCACTACGAACTTCCTGTAAATTCTTCATAAAGGCATTTGAACTTTTTTTTAACTTCCATTTTCGTTTTAAAGGATGATAATTCCCAGTCATTATTAGTCATCAACAGATCTGAACTGTACTTTGTAAGAAGTAGAAGTATTTTCTCCTAGAATTTAGTCTGTGATTGAAATTGCTTGTGCACAACGCTGAATTTGGCAAAATATTTTTAAGAAAAAAAAAATCCAATAAATGAAAACACCTTTATTTTTCCTATTTTTAAGATGAAGCATTTTATTTCCAAATGAAGATTGAAAACACTTACTTAATTTGAATTAAATCTGAATATACATATATAAGATGTCAGAAGAAAGCAAAACACAAATTCAGTTATTAATTTGAATGAAAATTAAATTCAGGGCTTTCTGTATAGATGAAAAAATAAAATTATTTTTAAGGTGACCACAAGCAAAATTATTTTCAAGTTCTTAATTCAGCTATGAAACTAAAGATCAACCGTTTGCACTATTCAAGTTGGGAGGCTTAGTTACTGATTTAAACTACTTTTTAATTCTCATATGGTTATGTAATTTAGTGCAGGAGCTTTTTCAAGTCATATTTTCAATTATCTAATTGTGTTCTATCAGAGTCAATCAAATTGAGAGAAGACAAAATTCATTTTTCAGGTTCTAATTCCAGCCTATGTTAGGGATTTTCCAGATGAACTTTTTAACCCCAGTTCACTCCCCCATGCTAAGGTCTATAATTATTCGTAGTATTTATTTCATTTTTTTTAGAAGTGTTACAAATGATCCAAGCATGTAGCACATGGCTTTTACATTAACTCATCCATCTGAGTAAACAGAAGGTGTAGTCTTCGCATTTTGAAACTGTCACTGTTTAAGGGTGGGCTGGCACTTAAAGTGGAGGGGAAGGAAAGAAAAGGAAGAGAGACTTACAGGTTAGGAAATTAAAACTACTTTAATAAAACAATAACAATGAAAAAGAGTATAATAATATTAATACTAATACCACTAATAATAGAAATAAAAGGAAAAGTATACAAAACCAATATTGAGTTTCCCGATCATGGTTGGGGAATTGCAGGCTAGGGCGCCTCACTCCGCTACTGCAGTCAGGGCGGATCCCCGGATACCCAAGCCCGGACTCCGCAGCCAACAGGAACCAGATTCAGGAATGCACAGATCGGGATCAGAGGCAGGAGAACAAGCAGGGTCCCACAGGGATGCCGGTCATGAAGGAAGAGAGAGTGACCCCTGTGATCCCTTAGCTTTATAGTGAGTATGACGTGGATGGGATGGAATACCTTGCTGGTCAGTTTTTGGTCACCTGTCCCATTCACACTTTTCTGCAGGTGTGATCCTTTCACGACTTTTCACTTGTTTAACAAGACAGCCAGCAGTGACCTTGGTTCCCAGAGGAATAAGTATAAACATGGGCCTTTCTGCATATCAACCCCACCAATACTTAAGTAACAACTATAAACATCAAGCGTTATCAAGTCTGAAAGCAGACACTGTCTGAAAAACACGTAGATGCACTTTCAGAAAGTGCAGTTACTTAAAAGAAACTCATCTGAAAGAAAAGCTACTGAAAGGAGAAACAGTCTTGTTTTAGCCAAACCAGGACAGAAACCTATCAACATATATTTAAACCTTTTCTGCAAAGGTGAAAAGTGTGACACATACTGTGGATGTGTGGTGCCATTCGCTTTGGCACGTATTTCCAGAGGCTAACACCAGCCACGTGAAAGTGAAGCACCCACTCTAAGTAAGTCACCTGTCTCCTCTATGAAAGAAAGGAAAAAGCAAGCATCTTTGGAGGAGCAGGCAGGCAATAACAAAAGATCAGCAGAATGACCCTCTGAGTGTGTTTTCCTCTCTCCATTGACCACAAAAGGTGCCTCAGTGACAAACTTTGATTAAGTCCTCCCTTTTGACGGCTAAAGACAGGTAAGGTGAATCTAACCCTGAGCATCTGAATCAAATCCCCTGAGGAAGGCAGTGGAGTTTGGAAAGGTAACCGCAGAAGTCAAAATGCAACTTCAAAGCAGATGGCATTCTCCTGAACCTTGTATAATGTTTCTGCTTTTTTCACTCTGTCCATCCACAAATCTATAGTTATAAAACATTTTAAAACATTTTAATAAATATTTCCAAGGCTGCATGTTTTTTATTATATAGAATCAAAGACACTTCACCATTAGAACAGTTCAGCTACATCGTAATTGCCATGGCCATAGATTTCTTTTCAACAAACAGGCCTTTGCCTTGTGCGAATCACTGGCATAGTGTACTTGAAATCTGCAACAAGCATCCACACATGCTGTTGATTTAGATAAAAGAAACCAACTGGCACAGTTTGGATGACTGCTAAGCAATATGTACCTCACGTGATGTCTTTTAATAGAAAGAGCACTCCATAGTACATACACAGAGCAGGTATAAAATTAGAGACAGACTGGGGCTGAAATACGAGACTATAATCAGAGTCCACACAACTTCAGACATCAAACCCCAACTTCAAGACCCCACAGTCTTCTCCAGTTCTCCATATATTTGCCCTGACAATCCACACTCAGTTATCGGACAATCTAAGCAGTAATGGCAAGAACTTATGACATCAATACAGCTTCAGGGTTTGACATATATTTTCATGCATATCAGTGAACAGCACATCTGAACAAATCTCTTCTCTGTGATTTACCCAGTTCTCAATCTCTAATTTCTAGACAAACTATTTTTACATTATTTTGGATTAACTGCAGCCAGGCAGTATTAGAAGACTTATACAACAGCTTGTTCTGTGAGTCAGTAAAACTCCACAAATTCAAGTATAATGGAAGGAAATGTAAAGACTTAGTTGGAATAAAACAGACTAACCTTTGAAATTTTTAGCTCAGATATGTCATGTCTTCTACACAAATGCTTCTCTTGAATTCTGACAAGAAAGTCTGGTGCCATGAGAACCATGCTGAAACCTCAGACTGACTATTTTAATTGGGCTAGAGATCTGACAGTCAGAAGGTAGTTTTTGTAATTCACCTTCTACCTGCATTAGCTGGAGTATGACATGAGATTAAAATCTGAGAGTTAAGGAGTATCTATTCATTTCAGAGTAAATGACAAGAATTCTCTTTGTCACCTACTAGCAAAGGATGCAGCTGAGTTTCTCCAGCTCATTCCATCATGATTCCCTCTGTCCAGGGAGCACGAACAGACAAAATAACTATTCGGAGAGAATGTAGAAAAAGCATTCATTAGCTGTCACTGCCATGCCTGGGGCAGCTTGTAAGTGAAGACCTCATGAAATCAAAGTGTCCATAAGCAATGCTTTTGCGTATGATATACCCGTCTAATTAACAAAGGGAGGAAGTTTTTGTTTGTTACTTAAACCAGTTCTGTGACACACAAGTGAAATTAGAAAGAATACTGTTGTTAGGGGTTTTCTTCTGTTTGAAAGCAATTTTCAAAGTCAAGTTTTAGAGAAAAATCTGCCCTTCATTTCTTCCAGATGCAACCGTTTGCTCCTCAGGCTGCTATTGTCAGTTTTTCCTGCCTGTCTTTCAGCTACCTAGTTGGGGCCTCTCAAGTCCTGCAAATGTGCCTCTGGGAGTATTTCATTCCATGTGTCAGGTTCTCCTAATACTTTCTCAAAATTATTCAATACACTATACATTCTTCTGTCCCCAAATAGTTGTCTTTCTATTATCATACATCTATGTTGTCCATTCTTAATCATCCATTCATAGTACTTACTCAGAGTTCACCTTGTTGCTAGTTCAAGGCTACATCTCCTGTGTTTTGGCTAGGACAAAGATTCTGTAAATGTTGTAGATTAGTATCTACTTTACTTCCATTTTGAGTATTTCTGCCTTTTATCTGTGTCCAATAGGTTCATCTTATTCGGCCCTCTTTTAGTCTGGGTAATCTGGGATTTTGGTCCTTTCTTCTAAGGGCATTGGCTCTTACTGTGAAACTAATTTTCCATCTTTTTACCTCACTGAGATTTTGTATTTTACAACACTTTTTTGTAGACTTTTTCTTTACTTTTCTTCTTGAGATTTTTTTTTTCTTTTAGGACTCCCTTTTCTCATTCTATTCTTGAATTTAGTCTTAGTACAGTTTTTTCAGTTTATCTCCCCTTACCTCTTTCCCAATTAGCTCATAACTTAAAAAAAAAAAACAAAAAACAAAAAAAAAAAAACAAAAAACCAAAACAGAAACAAAACAAAACAAAAACTAAAAAAATATCAGAAAGTCCTAGCTATATGGTTTCTAATCTTAATCCAGCATGTCAACTGACTGTGGGTAAATGATATTAAACTCTGAGCTCACAAAGCTTCATTTACCACTTGAGATTCATACAGCATTGGTTGCCCAGATGAGTTTTCTTTAAGAACATTTTCACTCAGAAAGAAGTATGGAACAGCATGTCGGGACAGAGGATTATATTCCCACATGAAGCAAGGACTGTAAAAATATTTAGGAACTAATCATCTGATGTGCACCTGTGGATAGAAATTTTTCTCCCATATGCATGTGCTTGTCTATTAAAATGCTTCTTTCTCAGTAAGCATATAAACAGATTTAAAGTACATTCATTCTTTCAAAATGTACTTTCTTTTTCCTGTGTGGTACAAGATCTGACTTAGAGATTTTTTTTGGCATACACAGGACCATTAGAAACTCAACTATTCCTTGTAAATGTGGCCCACTTGTGGGTTTTGTTTTGTATATAGTTATAATACTTCTAAGTATGATTTTAGTCTAACTGCTGATGCAGTACGTCTCATTTTTTTCTGCTCAGAATTCCAGGATTCCTATTGATTGTTTACCGAAAGATAAAAGATAAAGCCATATTTGAGCACTCATTCTTTTCCTTTCAACAATAGTTTGCATGCTAGCAAGTCCAGTGAACTCTCTATGTCTCTCGTGAAGATACAGTCTACTAAGTACTCATCGCTCTGTCAGAGTCAACTAGCCCCCGCATTATCTGTTCTGTGTAATTTCCTCGTACCTTTTAAGCACTGACATATTCTAACTCTTTTGAAACTTAGAAGTGATTGTCTAGGGAAAAGTGTAATTTCTGGTGTCGTTTCAGCTGCTTGCAAACTAAACCTTAAGAGGCTCCTCTACCACTAATGACAAGATAAACAATGTGACCTTGGAAACATTTTTGTCATGAGAGTCTTGAAGGTTAGTTCATGAATCCTTAAGATTCAACTGAATCTGGTAAGTTTTTTCAACATTTACTGCTATTTCAGGTTGCTCTTACAAGTGGGACATCCTAGTTTGTTATTCTGTCTTTTTATCTCTCACATGAATAAATTACAGGGTTCTGCTTCTTATCACAGAAAACATTCCACTGATCATCTGGGGAACACAAAATATTTTTTTCAGTCTATAAATTATTCTTAAAGAAACTCTCAGAACTAGTGAGACAGTGAGTTGGTTTTGTTTTGGGTTTCGTGTGTGCCTTTTTTGACAGCATTTGTCTAAAATAATCACATGTGGTCTATGAAATTCAGTTTTGTCATCAGAGCCGTCAGTCTTTCATAAAACATAGTTTTAAAAACATATGCACACACACAATAAACCCTTTGCAATGTCTTGGCCAATGAGTGTGAATGCCACACATACCTGGCTGATCTCCTATGGTGTTTTCTTACTGTACATTGGCAGAGGAAGAGATTTCATGGTAGAAGGTTGGAAAATGACCTCTTGTAATGATGAAATTTGCATAAATAAATGCTGATTGCATAAAACAAATAATGTGCAGTGAGTATCACCACAATAAGTTGTCTCCTACTGACACAGAGTCTAAGTTAGACGCATACAATTATGCAAATCAAACTAATGCCAGTTTCTTATTACTGTCGTGGTGGAGGCAAATACATATCCTCCACAGACAGCTTGATGCTGGGACACAAGCCAAAATGTTTGGTTTTGCTGACATAGTAACTGAGTCAACAAAAATAGGATATAATAGTAATACATCAGAGGAATCCATATCAGGGCAGACCTGAAACTTAATGGACTGTGAATCTTTTGTCTGCAGAGGGGCCTTTCACTGGTATTGACCCGTAGTATGTCTGCTTCCACTTTTGCCGATTTTATAGAAATAGATTACAGAAGCAATTGCTTTTTGGAGCTGAAATGTCTGCAAAACAGTCTATTAGCTTTCCCTATAACAGATGAGATGACATTTATAAATACTTAAATAATGTCATATATCCCACATTTAAAAACTTCCCAGAATAATTCACAGACTGCTTGTGGTTGCTTGATCTAATGTTTATGTGAAGTCTCATTATGACACCACTTTTCTTTTGCCATCTTAAAAATATTCAGACAAAAGATATTTTATTTTTCTCAAAAAAAAAAAAAATGCAGCAGCAATTACCATTAATATGAGGGACTGAATACAAAAAAGGTGTTGATAGCTCTGCTCGGAGTGTTGCTAACCCTTGGGAACATGTATGACATTGCTACTCTGAGTCACTGAAGAAGAGTCTAGTGCTCTATCACTTCAATTTCTCACTCTTCTTATCCAAGTAATTACTACTTGTTTCCCTCATCTGCATTTTTGCCTATACTACTGAACACTTCCATATACATGCTGGCATGCAATTCAGAAATATCAAGCTAAGACTGAGCTCATAGTTTGAAATTAACAGCGCCTTTCCAGGTCACCCAATGCATGCACAGTTCCAGTACAGGAATTGCCACTCCAACAAAATTCTGCGTTAAGGGTCATTTCAGAAATATGACTCTGCCCAAAGACAAATTGGAAGATCCTCCACTTGACTTAAAAAAAAAAAAAAAAAAAAGGAAAACCAAACCAACCAACCAACCAACCAACAGAACCCCAACCAAAACCAAAACAACACACACACAAAAAGCCCACAGGTATTTTATAAAGCAACCATATCAACTAACATCAAATGAAATACGTTGTATTCTGTGACAGCAGGCTATGTGAGTTCTTCTCTTCAGAAGAGTTGCTCCCAACTACCCAACATGTACACAAATTTACCTTAAATTTCAGCTGCCAATCTCTTGGGACAGAAGAATTAACAGCAATTAACAGCAGAAGTGACAGTTTAAACACTTCTGAAAGTCCTTCTGCGATAAGACTTCTGCATTGCTATTACAACTACTGTTGCACTCATAGTATCAGTAATTGGAAAAAGGTTTAATAGAGACAAAGGAATCTCTCCCACGTTATTTCAGGGTACCTGTACAGACTCAATTTTTTTGCCTGAAGAAACATAATAGGCCCTTCCTTTTATACATCCTTCTTGCAAAAGCATTACTGCTTCTAGTAAAGCACATTGGAAGTATTGATGAAGCAAGAAGGTAGGCACACTTCTGCATAGCTGCCTTTGGAAGCAAAGATGATTCTGTAGGACACCATTTTTTAAGAAATCAGTTAAGCGACAAAAGATTGGGATACTTCCTTGCTGATAAAGTTTGGTCTCTTCTGAGATGACCCTCAAATCAGAAAAGTTACACTTTGACCTTTAAAAATACCGTTGTTTTGCTTTAAGAATAGGACCTCAGAAAAAAAACAAACAATATTTTAAACTCTTTTCATGCACAATCCTTCCTTGAACTCGGTCAAAATGAGCATTGTGCTGTATTATCCAACAAACTACTAAGCACATTTTTTTCCAGAGCAAAGTACTTTCAGTCAGAATATTCAGCATACATTTATTGCTCTGTTACTGATGTATTTTTTTTATGGTTACAATTCCAGGAAAGCACAGCTATAAATGAAAGGAAAATATATGAACAACCAGTTCCTCAGCCTTTCTTCAGCTGTGAGTCCACAAACAGTTTAATGGGGTTCATCACAAATTGAGAAATAAAATATAGGGGAAAAGGTCCAAGTTCAATATTGGTGACATACCTGTGAAAAACTGAAAACTTGGTTTGATGAGGGCAAATATTATACATATTTGCACAAGCATTTTATCATAGTAGGTGTGTATCTGTGTTCCCTGTTAATCATTTTTCTAACTGTTGCCAATTTCAAGAAACTGGCAAAGAGTCTCCAAGAGATTTTCTAAATATTTCATGAAGTCAGGTTGTTAAGTAAGGAAAAGTAGTTTTGTCAAGGGATCAATATTAAAGGAAACCTTCATATACATCCTAATTTCAGGAAAAGCTTCAAAATTGGTCCTACATTTTTTTGACCCTGAAGACACTCAAAAGTCTGTAGGAGAGCAGGCTTCATGGGCTGCACTTGCAGCCTCAGGCAGGTGCAGTCCATGGTGCACCCAGCAATCTGTTCCTGACAGCACTGGGTCTCACAGACCCAATACCTTTCTCTCCTATCCAGATCAGAAAGTGGCCCCGGAGTATTTCTTTATTCTGCTGGACAGCTTCATAACAGAGATTTCATCATGGCAATTTCCATCTGTTCTCAGAAGTTCTGAAGTCTCCTCACAGAACCCATACTTCTCTTCTTTATTTTCATGCTGTCAGTTTAAAACTGGCAAGTTTCACCCTGGCTTACAATAAAGTTTATAAAAGAGCATTCATATCACAATTTTCTCTTGTTAGGATATGGACATGTCAGCACTCCCACCTACCGCCTCTTTCTCATGGCAAACAACTTCTACTCCCACTTTTCAAATCTGTTTTCCTCAATACAACAACGTTGAATAGCCAAGAGGATCTCAAAATAAAGATGATCACGCATGGATTGATCGGAGGGAAACTAAAAGGAAACTTGGGTTTACTTAACAGGAAAGTAGCATTTGTGAGGCTTTCTAGTGCACAGCATATCCCTTCTATCCCCCAAAAATGCCTCCTTTCATCTCAAGCTTATAAGAGACATGTATAGCTAACTGACTTTTATCTTGCTTGTGTCATATTGATCTATCAGTGAATCCATAATAAAAGATAGCAGTCTGAAATAGTAAAAAGTAATAGCCATTGAGACGGTTAGCCACAGCTAAAACGTAGTTTCAGTTCTTAGTGCAAAGAACTGCAGATTCATGTCAGGCGGGGCGTAAGTACCCCCTTCAAAGCTCACCGTTACAAACACCCGGTGCAGAGATGACCTGCCTTCAGAATATATGTTTCTATATTGATTTTCACAGTTTCAGAACAACAGGAAAAGCCAAGTGAAAGTTTCTTTGCAGAACACTAAAAGTAATTTATGTTCTTCTTTTGATTCCATCTCTGTATTTTGCTTTATGGTTCACAGTACAAGTGCTTATTTTAAAAACTCATTCGTGACTCAGAAAGAAAGCACAGAGTTGAAGCTCTTTGGGAGTGCAGAGCAAGAAATGAGCCACAAAATGAAATGAAACAAACAAAAATGCATTAGGATTTAGTGGAAGTCATTACACAACAAAGTTTGTATTTTAAACACAGATACACCGGTTGTTCTGGTAGCTTATAGTATTATAAATCTAGCAGCAATATGAAGAGGAAAATATGTTATGAAGATCCTCTTATTACAAACATGATGACATTGGCTTCTTACAATCTATGCTCCCAATAACAGACAAGCTCCTGAAGCCTACCTAAAATAGTTTTCCTGTGCATAATAAAACCATGATTTTAAGATTTTCCAGGGTTATGACCAAGGGCCTTGCTTAAGTGATATAATGCAAACACGCTTCTCCTGCAGCATTATGCTTCCAGGACCATACATCTGTTTTGAACACTTAGTTTTCCTTCTGTCTTTAAAAATGGAAATTATGATAAAAGAAGGGGCACGGCAGCTACTCACTGTGAAATGCCTACATGTGTGAAAAGGTCCTGTCTGCCTCTGACTCTCTGCAACTAAGTCTCTGGAGCTCTGTGTTGGACAGAGGTGCTCAAGTAACGAGACTTGGGAATTAAATCTGAGCTGCCTGGTAAAAACACTGTTATTCAGGATTACTATTTCAGGCTATCTCAAGAGTCAGACAAATACAACCTAATTTGTTACAATTGCTTTACGGTTTCAAGCATTCCTTCATTGTCATGACACTTCATTTGTATTTAATTGTACTTATGGGGGGGGGGGGGTTGTTTAAATAAAAAGATACAATATACTGTGGATGTCAGCAGCCAGCAGAATAACATCTAATGCTGTGACAGCCTCCCTTAAATGCTTACAAGAACAAGAATTACTCCAAGAGCTGAGACTCTATATACCAGCTTGTGTTTCCTGTGCCTACCATCAGACATCTGATTTGTTACAATAATGGAGCCAGTTATATTTTATAGCTAATAGACTGGCTGTCCTCTTTGAGAGGAAAGATTGGTTTTCAAAAGATGAAATGTTTGAGGACAATTTCTCCTAGTAGTTCTTGAATGATTTTTCAGTGTGATCAGTCTACCAGCAGTTTTTGCTGTGTGGACCTTAAAGAACAAACTGAAAGCTCCAGAAGACTGAAACTGCAATTTCTCTTGAAGCTGCTGAGGAATAGCTTTAACAACAAACTGTGTTTTAAGGTAAAAAAGTGTGGGGTTTTCCCTCAGTTCCTGCTAGTAATGGCAGAGGACTGTATCTTAAGCTCCTTGTGGTCTTTGCAGGCTAACATTTTTACAGTTCTTCTTTTTCTGATGGCTTAATGACTCTTCAGCATTCGTAAACATTCAAACTTGTTACTCTCACTTCTGCTTGCCACAGAGATCTACAAAATACCTTCAAAAGATGTTCATAGAAATTTAAACTCATAACCCTATCAAATTGGAAAAAATAATCACAGATCCAGCTGACACACTGGTTATGGCTCACCACAGTCTTCCTCTCACATACCTCCTCCTGCTGACAGCCTCTCACTCCCCTGTTCCTCAGCTGCGTCTTTCCCTTCTCTCTCAAGCTGTCCAGCAGACCCACGTATCAAGGTGTTGATGCCAGGGGCTAACCCACCCAGTCGCAGAGCCAGACAAAATGCCTGAGCTGATCCAACACCTGGTTGCTGCTGAAGGTGCCCTGCTCTGCTGGTGTCCTGCTCCTGCCTCACCACCCTCTCCTGACATCCTTCCTCTTCCTGTCACTGCCTGCAGCATTCACCCGACCATGCAGGGAGCCAAATCAGCTCAACAAGTCAGAAGAAAAGTAATCCAGTAAACTACCTAAATGGTTTTCTGTCATTACAGTAAGCCGCCTCAGCTCATTAAGGGATTCAGAGGAGCTGGGCCAAGGAAAGAGGTAAGGCCACAAGCCAGCTAGGGAGGGCAGGACCTGTCAGTGTCAGATCTGTTACACTGACTCTGCCAACACTTGTGTGTAATGCCACTTCACTGAAGAGTTCATTTCTTCTCTTCAGACGTGATAAAAGGTCCAAATAAAACCTATTAACTTTCCTTAGAACTTTTATTTCTCTGGACTACTCCAAAACCCTTTTCCCTTTCTAACACCATGCAATTGTTGGATATTCTGGAGACTTTTGCTATTAGAGCAAATTCAGCATCTGAGAGCAGGAGAAGGAAGTATAAGCCCATGCCAAAAGCCTCTTGGAGTCTTCTTTGGGTTTATACATTTTTAAGGCAAGCTGTGATGGTATGGGATGGGATGTTATTTCATCATCTAGTGAGCTCTACACTGAGGAGGACAGTGTCCTCATAGCAACCATTAAAAAAAAATGCACATATTTTGTGCCAAACTAAATTCATATGATCAATAAAAAGAAAGAATACAGCTATTAGCAGGAAAACATTTTCACAAAACGGTCCTTCCCCAATGACCTTTCAGCCTTCACCCCCATACAAGATTCACCGAGTACCTTCCAGAGCTAATCCAGGAACTCAATAACTAATGGATACTAAAAATCATGGACTCAATAAAGACATTAGTTTTATGGCCCATTACAGTCTTCTTACTGTACATCCTACTGATCTCTCTCCACTCACTGGTGCTAAATCACAGTTTCTGTCTCCACTCCACAGGAATCCTCTCCAGCTAACATGCATCCATACAAAAACCCCTTTCTCTCAAGTTGTCAAATCAATTAACATAATTAAGTTACACTAAGAACAATTGTTTCTGTCATTAGCTGGAAGTTTACTGCTTCTCCAACCATACTTCCACGACTACTATAACTTAGCCAAATCAAATGCTGCACTGAAAGGAGCTCTTCTATATTTTTTTCTCCTCCTCCTCAATTTCTTCTCTTTCCACTCATACCATGACATTTAATTGCTCTGGATAAAAGCTGCACAAGAAGAAGAGATGGCTCGCAATAGCCCCGTCTGGCCTGAGAAAGACATTTGGAAACCAGACAGCTGGTCAGGCCAGATAGAGAGCACCCTAAGCCAGGGAAAGGAAACAAAGCTCAGAGCAAGAGAAGGGGTGAGCGCTGTGGCACTGCAGTGCTCCCACTGCACAGTAGCCACTTCCTACGCTGAGGGCATCTACAACCCACACTGCCCTCCTCTGCTGCTTTCCCCACTGCCCTGACTCAGAAATAAACGACACAAGTACCCACTGAGAAGGAATGTTTGAAAGACTTGGATACTTTAAACAACGCCTTCTCTCTAAGAGGGAGACTTTCATAAATTTTGATTCAAGTTTATTTTGTATATCCACTCAATTTGAATTTCAAGCTCCTCTATATCCAATTCTCTCTCTACAGTGCATCTCAGTCAAAAAATGTCCTAATTTTGACATTAAATCTCTAGTATGTTTGCCATCAAGCTATGCTGGCCATGGTCTTTCAACTTAAAACACAGAATCCTTTTTTAACAGTTGTATTATGAGAGGATCATGTATAGTCTTTAAGTACGCTCATTCTACCTAAGGTTACACATGCTCACCTGGTTGAAATGTACACTTAAAATGCAAAAAAGGAGGCAGGAGGGGAAAGGGGAAGGGAGTGTAATTTTAGGATAGGAATTTCACTTGTGCAAAGGAAGAAGAAAATTTAAATTACATTTTTAATTAAAAGGTGATTGGCTGAAAGTATCACTTCTGAAGTCACAGCCCTAAAGGCGATGAAACCATGGCCAAAGCATACCAGATCATAATATATTAGCAACATCTGCATTTAATTACATTGGCAGGGCCACTACCTGATCTGTGTCATTCAGATAAAGCTTGTAAAGGTCAAGACGTATTTTGCAAAAATTGCTGGAAAACATCTAACATACCCTGAAAGATCAAAAGTGGCATAGATCTCATTTTCATTGCTTCTTTTATCAGGTCTAAAAAAAAAAGTATCTCTGTTAAAAGAAAGTATCTGACTGATATATATACCGGCTTCACTATGGTTGCAGAACAACTTGGGAAATTGTTGGTGTTGCCTACCCCTACTCTGTGTTGCCTACCCCTACACAAACATTTATTTTTTAGCATTTCTTTCATGACAGAGGTACCACTGACTTGAGAGTTCAGAATATAAACAGCTAAGAACAATCTTTTCAGGAATGGGATCTAAAACATTGCTTAATTCTGATACACCTAAAAAACTCAGAGTCCTAAAGTAGCAAGATATGCACAAAAGCAAGCTATTGGAAATCCATCATTTTGGTGATAAAATATTGTTAATGTCCCTCCCTCTCCCTTCCAGTATTCTTCTCCTCTAGGGAGGAAGCAGAGGACACAGAATAAAACATTTTGCATGTTCAAGCTACTTAGAGCATTTTATCCTCTGTTTGGTACTTTCTCAGACATCACAGGCAAGTATACTTACAGCATTTTCAAATGGAAATTCAGAACAGTTCCTTGAACTTCAAAGTTTGGGAAGTGCATTGCCTAGCACCATTTAGAAATGATTCACAATATATTCAACATATTACTACTACAGAATTAGTGTCAACAGAGCTTCAAGGCTAGAGTTGATGGCCCTCCAATTAAAAATATTTCTTCACTGCTCTGAAAGTCTCAAGAAGCATCCAAGCCTATCTATCAACACCTACACCCACATGCTGTCAGCATATTGCTGGGAGCACTGACTTCTTGACGGCAGCACTGAGAAGAGCAACATCAGAATGACCTTTTGTAAGATAATATATTACGCCCTTCATCGTCATCCTCACTTCTGGGATTCCTCTCAGATGACGCATCAAGGTAATGAGCCTATGTCTCCGCACAGCCATGTTTTCAAGCCGGTTATTTAAGTTATTTAAAATAAAAAACTGATTTAAAACATAGGAGAAAGAAACAGACTAAGAACTACAAATGCTGCTCAAAGAACTGAAACTGCATATTTGTATAATGTGTAGTGCATCATTATTAAAATAATTTCTTTGCTGGTCAAGCACTCTAAAGAGGTTGTGCTATAATGAGGGTATTTTGAGCTGCTATTAATGAAAGAAGCTTTACATGATGTACAAAATCCAAGCTGGGAGCCTAAGGTAGGGGGAGGCAGGAAACAGAGACAGACAGAGAGAAATAGAGAAAAAATGACAGAGGAAAAAATACTACCCAAAAAATTTTTAGGTTTTTTTTTCAAAATAAAACTGATTTGATCACATATTTCTCTCTTGAACTGCCCTGACAGCCAAAGCCTAGACTAAAGGATAATAGAAAAAATTAGCAGAAAAATAATCTCTCAGCCCTGTCCTGCCTATCCCTTCCTCAGTCCCTTCACTCTTCTCTCTACCAGCTTTCATGCAGTCACCTGAATTCTCCTTCTTGACTCGTATGATCATACTTCAGTCTTGGTTTCCATGAAATTAACTTCTTTTTGCTATTCCCAAGGTCCATTACTTTCTGCCTGGTTCCTATGAAGTAATGATGAGGCAGTGGGGAAAGAAAAAAATAAACAATCAAAATTAGAACTGCAGGCACACAATGAGCATCAACAAGACTTCCTCTTGCTGTCCTGACAACTCTCTGCTACCTTCCCACATGCTATTTCCACTGGATGATCAAGAAAACACACATCTAGCTAGTACTCAGGCCACTGTAGTGCTGGAAAACCCTGGCTCTGTTCATTTCAGTCCTTCATGGAATTCATATTAATTTCACCCATCTCCCTGTACAGTCTCCCAACCACCACATTGTGATGAAGGGAAGAAATGGGGAGAGGAAAGGGAAAGTACAATCTCTACCTCTTTGACCGTTGTTCCACATGCAAAATGAAGAATTAAAGATCACTTACAACAGCACAAAGCCACAAGAAAGAGCATGGCCTTCTTGTGTTTAGAATATTTGTTTAATACTCTCAACTCTAGGAGTTGAGACACTACCTAGCAGTCTATGCTCCAAAAAATATATATATTTAACAACTGTCACATAGAACTGTCACTGCCATGGAGCAGTGACTGAAAACAAGAGCTTCCCCTCTTCCTGGCAATGTCCAGATTCCTAAATTACAGAGCTATGATGTCCTAGGCTCTCTTCTATTCAATCAGTTTTTTAATCCCCTCTTTTTTTTTTAACTTACTGTAACAGCCTTACTAGATATCTGTCTCTAGAACAGTGTACAGGCTAAAAGCCAGGTCATGTTCCAGGTATGTAAATAGATTGGATGTGAACTCAGATTCACCTCCTGCATAAGTGCACTAACCAATGACACGACCTTCTACAATGGGGTTACAGCATTGGTGGATAAGGAAAGAGCAACTGACATCATCTACCTGGACTTGTGCAAAGCATTTGACACTGTCTTGCATGACATCCTTGTCTCTAAATTGGAGAGACATGGATCTGATGGATGGACCACTCGGTGGATAAGGAATTGGCTGGATGGTTGCACTTACAAGAGTTGCAGTCAACAGCTTGATGTCCAGTGGAGACCAGTGGTGAGTGGCGTTCCTCAGCGGTTGATATTGGGACTGGCGCTGTTTAATACCTTTGTCGGCGACATGGGCAGTGGGATCCAGTGCACCCTCAGCAGGTTTGCTGACAACACCAAGCTGTGTGGTGCTGGAGGGAAGGGGAGCCATCCAGAGGGACCTTGACAGGCTTGAGAGGTGGGCTTGTGCGAACCTCATGAAGTTCAACAAGGTCAAGTGCAAGGTCCTGCACATGGGTTGGGGCAATCCCAAGCACAAATACAGGCTGGGTGGAAAGTGGATTGAGAGCAGCCCTGAGGAGAAGGACTTGGGGGTGCTGGTTGACAAGAAGCTCAACATGACCCAACAATGTGTGCTTGCAGCCCAGAAAGCCAACCGTATCCTGGTCTGCATCCAAAGCAGCGTGACCAGCAGGTTGAGGGAGGGGATTCTCCCCCTCTACTCCGCTCTGGTGAGACTCCCCCTGCAGTACTGCATCCAGCTCTGGAGACCTCAGTACAAGAAGGACATGGACCTGTTGGGGCGAGTCCAGAGGAAGGCCACGAAGATGATCAGCGGGTACCTCTCCTATGAAGACAGGCTGAGAGAGTTGGGGTTGTTCAGCCTGGAGATGAGAAGGCGCTGGGGACACCTTATAGCAGCCTTCCAATGACTAAAAGAGGCGTACAAGAAAGCTGAGGAGGGACTTTTTACAAGGGCATGTAGGGACAGAACAAGGGACAATGGCTTTAAACTGCAAGAGGGAAGATTTAGATCAGATATTAGGAAGAAATTCTTCACGGTGAGGGTAGTGAGGCAGTGGAACAGGTTGCCCAGAGAAGTTGTGGATGCCCTCTCCCTGGAAGTGTTCAAGGTCAGGTTGGATGGGGCTTTGAGCCTTTGAGGTCCCTTCCAACCCAAATCATTCTATGATTCTATGATGTATTATTTAAAAGGGAGTAAGTGACCATTCACTTTTAAAGAGGAAAATATGTCTTAAAAGAAAAGCATAGGTATATACCTTAAAGTCAGTATTCCAAGCTGTGAAAACTATGTGGAAAGAGGTATTTGATATACATATTCACCATCAGTCAGTTCCCTTACTGGTTACTTTACATGGCTTCTTGTTCCCTCTGCATTCTATTAGGACCTGTCTGACTCTGTAGTCACACAGAATTTGTGTACCTAGAAGACTCTAGTTAAGAGGATCTAAATTTCTTTTACATTTCAGCTCGAGTGTTTTGCTTTTGCCCCTTCATTGGTATACCTATCCTTATTTCTTTTGTGATTTTTACTGATATTTAACAGTCTGTACTTCCGGATGGCACTATATCAGATGAAAGATGCTGAAATCCTTGCCTCAATGAAATCATTGCAAATTGCACCTAGGAAGCTTGAAAACCAATAGCTTAGAAAAGACGTCAAAAGGATAAACAAAGATTGGAAGGATTTTGAAGTGGATTTTGAGCTGCAGATTTCAGTTCCACAACTTACATGACAGTCCAAGTCCAATGACTTGAGTGCAGTTGTTCTTCATTTATATCAGTATAGGAAAGATCAGGATAGCACCTTATAAAATCCTTTCAGGGTGATACTTTCAGGATCTGAAAGTTTTTCAGGATTTTGCCTCATTAACATACACTCTAAACAGAAGATCTTGGCAGTGCTTCAGAAATATGAAATTACCTGTACTCACTTTTGTGTCTGTTTTTCAAAACAGCCTGACAGCTGCAGAGAGAATGCTTATCCATTTGACACACTGCATGTAAAGTTGGTCAGCTAAACATATGAACCATGAAACACTGATGCCTGTTAAAAGAAGCATGTGCTTCAAATTAATCAGTTGAAATTGCAAATATTGTTCCTTATTGTATTAACACTTTATAAATAACAGCCACTATTTCTAGTCAATTCTTCCAGGCAACTAGAAAATGTCATTAGCTGTGTTTTGGCAGGGTTCTTTGTCTAATTTCTACAGCTAAGGTGGCAAAAAGGTTATTACAAGTAACAGCAAATTTAAAGTTTTATTAGCAGTAAACTGCAGAAGCTAATGGTGATGCCAACACTAGATAAAATCATTGTCACAGTTAATTTTGAACTCTTTATTTCAAGCTTAATAATAGGAAACTCAATGGAGAGGATATTACACGGACCATATCACTCATGAGTGCCGCAGGCCTGAGTAACTTGTTATTTTGCTCATGAGTGAAATAAAATGCAGATTATACTGCCTGCTATCAGGGGCACTGCTTTAATTGAGGGTGCATGCATGGTGATGAAGGAGTACCAAGTAGGTTTTATTTTCTCAAATGTTAGAGGCATGATCTTTGTGGTTCTAACTGTGACTTGTCAAATCACCTCCCCATTATTGTTGAATTTTTTAAGTTCTTTCTGTTCTTTCTTAGATCTTGAAAAGTGACTGGGTATGTTTATCCCTTTAGTCAGGGATTATATGAAACTGCTTCTGTAAGATCCTAGTGCCTGTATCCTCTGCCATTCATTTGCCTCAGAAGAAGAAAACAATGGAATATCTGTACCTTAGTCAGATTTAATCATGCATGCCAGCCAACACAAACTACTTCTCTGCCCTGAGATATATTCCCAATCAGAAATAAATAATACAAGATATACTCCTCCTTACCTTACATTTACTCAGAAAATAAGTGTTCCAAGAAGTGGTAGCACACAGAAATTTCTGTTCTTTTTCTAAAGTAGATTTCTTTTCTATTCATCCACTTATGGTACTAACGCACTGGATGCCACAAATCACCTAGAAACGTCTCCCTGTCAGTTGGATGTATTTATGGACAACCTTTTTCACAGTGCTCCCTATCTTGATTTGGGAAAGCTATTTTCATGATTACCCAAAACCTGACTTTTTTCCTCTTTTCATCCTGTACTACTAGCTAGGAAGGTCTGATCTCTAATCAGGTTGCATTTTTCTAATACTTGCTAAATCTTGCGACTTCTTTTCTTCAGACAGAACTACCTATGAAATACAATCCAGTAACTCACCTACCACTGAAATCAACAGAACTTTTACTGATGTTAGTAGACTTTAGGTGAGGCCTTTAAATATAAAGAGCTGTAAATTTCCTCTTTATTTATAAATATGTGACAGAAGAAAATGCCCTACACCTTTTAATCAACCATAGTCACGACTATGAGTACTGCACTTGTAGGCAATTGCTGATGTCATTCTTGCAAGCATACTAAAGAATTATTTATCAGCATTCGTTATCAAGCTCCATATCCAGCACAGAATTGCCGAGAAGTAAAAGCAGCATTATGCGGCTGAAAGTGTTTGACAAATTGAAATCCTGACAATAGACAACTGTAAGCACAATGCACTGCCATGTAAAGATGCTCAAACTAGCTCTTTTATAAGGAGTATGGCTAGATTAGCGTGGTGTTCTACTGAAGCTAATTTAGTTAACTGAAAAAGAGACAATAGATGCTATCATAACATTGCATTGCTCAGTGTAGACATATTTTGAGGGACAACTTCTGATCTATTAAGAGTGAGAAACAAGGTGCTGAGCTAATGATTTTGGGTTTTGGTTTCAGGGTTTTTACTCAAACTGTTGCTCTAGTGCAGGTGAAAGGAGAATTTAGTAATCAAATCCCACACTTTTAGATATGTACACAATAGCAATACAGTAACAGCTACTTCTAAACCTCTGGGAGCCTATGTTAGGTCACTAACTAATTAAGTGCAATCAATCCTTGATAGCTAAATTAGTCCTAATATTACAATTCGGATTTCTCCTGAATTAACTACTATAAAACCACTTTTACTGAGGAGACTATTTAAAGCCCTGTACTAAAGAGACCATTATGGATTTTCTACAACCCAGCACATGAGCACTGACCGAGGCAGACCATCATCCTTCTAAATAAAATCTTAATATTTCTAATGGCATGAAGGACCATCTTTTGTAGCCATTGCACCACAACTCTCCGGCAAACAACTTACATGGTATGAGTATATGCTCATAACTCCATCTTTCCTTTTTCTCTCTCCATGATGTGTAGGAGACAAGATGAAGAAGATGGCTCCTTTTCAAAGTGTCTTTCTTCTAAAAGGAGACAAGATATTGACACACTCGAAACCAAAATTTCTCCTTCTTCAAAAAGGGACAGAACAGAGTTTAAGAGGTTACCATAGTTTCATCTTTTTAAATTAAGAAGAGAGAATTTTGTCAAGAAAAAAAGATTTAATCCATTGTTTAGAGTTCATTTTACTTTTCGCTGGTGATGTGCTGATACAGTGGCTTCGTGCTTTCGGTTCTTCGTTTCTCTTAGGACCTATTGTAGACTTCAAAAGATAAAAGAAACTTATTGTTCAGTAAGCCACTGAACAACATAAAATTGTATTGTAGTATAAGTTTCTTTGATAGGTTGACCTCATGAAGAGATTTTAGTTATTTCTTTTTATTTTCTTTACTGTGGCTTTAGTGAATTAGGCTAGGATATTGATTTTGTGGCAACACTGAAATCATAATGGCTTTTAATTTCAAAGATGACTGTTCGTCTTATATTACATGTCTGTTTCTGAGCAGTTACACGAGAATTTAAGCATTACTACCCTTAAATGTTACATCTGTTTCCCACTTTGAGGTCTAATAAAGCCTTTAAATCTGCTTTTCCTTTTTTTTTTTTTTAATCTTATCTAAACATGTGCTCAAGTACAGAATTGCAGATCATTTCCTCTTAGTCTTGACTTGATTCAAAGCACTTGCCATATGCATCTATTCAGCACAGAACACACTGTCCTCTAACTTGTGTTTATTACAGACTTGTGCTCAGAATTCCTTCATTAATGTTTTTTCACTCTGGATATCCTAAACCAGACTATCTCAGATATTTCAGATGAAAAGGGGAGAACTGACTATTATGCAATGAGAAGTTGTAATCAAAGAGAAAACACTGTTGGATAACTTAGGTTGAAAGAGCATTAAACCACACCCCAGCATTCTACCAAGAGGTTCAGAGCCTTGGTCATCAAATACACCATAAATGCTTAACTGAATTTTTCAATCGTCTTTGATCTGTATACAACTTGGAAGGTGGATGAGGGGAGAAAATACAAAACAAAGAAAATACCAAAGGCTGGATTTAGAAATACCATGAGGAAAAATTCTGTGGGCAATATTCAGGCACTCTGATTCCTGTCTCAGCATTAAAAGTAAAAGCAGAGATAATTCTTTTTCAGAATTCCTCAAAGCCATTCATATCACAATTTATAAACTCAAAAATCATAAATTGAATTCAGACAATAATTTGAACTCAAACATGAAAATACTATATAGCTTTCACCAAGCATTTCCTCTTCTTCCTCAGAAATATTTTCCTCTTTTGCATGATTTTATAATCACTATGCAGCCCAAATTTTTAAAATGCCAGAGGTTGTGTTTCTTACAGGGACCATATGCTAAGCTGAAAATTTTTCAAAAAGTAGGACATCTAAGAGAAGAAGAAGAAACCAGCAAAAACAAACAAACAAACAAAAAACCCAGTTCATTGGTAAAAGCACTGAAATTCTTTTTCTGACAAAAGGTATTTATTTTCACAAAGTTACTGAATTATTTTTTTCTGTACAAATAAGTCAACAATGCAAAATAATAAGAAAAAAAATATTCAGGAACTTGACTTTGCATGTATCCATAAATGAGTGGAATGGCTAGTAACAACAAAAATGCTCACAAAGATCTGAATGTCGGGAGCAAAAGCAGAAAGATGTGAACAGGATGCTAATTTTACTAATGTCAACAATTGACCTCAAATGTAAATAAAATCCAGATAAATATATTTATTATTTTGTTGTATAATATCTGTTAGCAAGGAATTAAGACAGATACAATGCTCAAAGTTGTAGCTGATTTTGGAATGGAAGCACTGAAATATTTTTCTTACATTTTTCTGTTCAGAAGTAACACAAAAAAAGTAAGATAATTAAAACATTAGAATTACTTATATTAAAAGTTTATTTGCTGAAGGTGTCTGTCTTATCTTTCAGTTGTAAATACAAATTATTCCTGGTTGATATTTATTAAATATTTTAACCTAGTAGAAAAGATAAAAAGACAGAGCTCTTTTCCTGTACTTCTATAGAAATACTACAAAATAAATTTCATAGTCCACTACTTCTTCAATCATTGACTAATTTACTGACTACAATGAATATTTTATACCATTAAAAACAGGGGAATATATTTAAAGGTTTAGATCTATTTTTCAGTTAAGTTCAATGTGTATTATAATAACTTTTTTTGCCTGAGGTACTTCCACTGCATAGGAAAAGAAAGTTTATTTTTGTTTTTCACTATAGTTCTTCTGTATCTTTTTGCATTAATATTGAACATATCTGTCCCAGTTTTCTCTCCACTATTCTGTACTTGCCAGTTTCAGACTAATAACCCAGGATTTGGGGACTGCTAGAGGGTTATATGAGCATTCTACTGAATTTTAAGTCAAGTTAGTCATATGAATCTTAATTATCATGTGTAGGAAACTGATACCTCCCTATGAAATCCCTTGTGATAGAAACAAAAAGGAGAAGTCAAAAGAAAATTTTAGCAGTTTCAGTTCACAGTTCATGCAAGTTTTTCAGTTTTTGACAGCAAGTACTTTACTATTTACTGCTTTATGTTACTTAGATCTGTTTTGAATAAAATAAACATACAAAAAAAACCCAAAAGGTGGGAAAAATAAAGAATCATTATCATGTTCATTTTTCAGTTGAGAAACTGGGGCAGAAAATTTGGGGAATCTCAGTAACAATGCAAATGCACAGAAAGAGAGTTGAACCTTAAATCCCCGTCTGTTGCTTTATCTCGAATTTATTCTCAAATTTAAATTTCGTCCAGGGTTGCATGCATGGCTAAAACATCCTTGAATCGCTGGGAACAAGATCTAACTTTCAATGAAACACAGAGGTTTGGTTTAATTTCTAATTTCAATGAACAATTAAGTGGCAACCAGTTAAAACAAGATGTGCACAGATTCTGGGAACACTTGGCATATATACACTTTGCAGCATTCTGTGTTACTGAGTTAAGCAGCAGCTCACAAAAATGCCAAGGTTTCCCATGTTCTCTTCACAAGTAGTCTTTTGCAGCACATTAATTTGTTGCAGTAGTTCCCAGTATTAGACATCTAAGTTGTTTACAGTCAGTTACAATACCCTCTGCATTACAAAAGATCATGATTTTGTTCTCTGCTGACCAAACTGTTGGGTCTTCAATACCCTGTGCCTTCACAGCACTAAGCACTGCTAAATTCCAGCCTCCCTTAATCATAACAGTATTTTTTTATTCAATCATCAGCCCCCAGGTAACATTTGTGGATTGGAATCCTAACAAGTCAGAAGCTGATGGTTGTTATCAAGTCTGGTCATTATCACATCCTTTGTCAAGAGCCAAGAAATCACTGATTCATGCTCTGATTTTCAGGCAGGATTGGTTCTACTCAGACATCAATGATGTCCAATTCTCTGGCAGTTTCAATCACAAGCATCTATCTAATATCCCACAAAAACCACCCAGTTCTGCTACTAACACAGTCCTTAAGTGCTGCTCTCTGCAAGGTGTCCAGACCTGGATTCATCTTCAAGTGACTCTCATCTGTGCTCAAATACAGCAGCTGACCTCTTGGCAGTGAAATATCAGGGAGTCAGCATAAATGATACTCAGACACTCACTTAGTGAAAACTCAAATCATTCATCATGATGGCGGAGTCCTGTGCATTGCTGCGAGTTCCAAACGATCCAGGGTCAAGAGCCATCTCCTCTGCCCATTTCAAAGTGTGCCTTCAATTATCTTCGATGCATCTGCTCCTCCTTGGATCTGAGCTAGCTGCCATTTAAATGTATCATGTATCTTTTTCAAAAATAGTTTGCTGTCTTTAAACTTCTAAGGATGATGGTCCACTATCATTTAAATTCCTGATTTTTTTTTACAGTTCTGCCTATTTTCAGTTGTCCACTGCAAATATGTAAAATTTTTGAAAAGCAACATTTAATAGCTACATATTAATTATGATTCTCCCTCACCCTAGCCTATCAAAGCCACCATCAGTTCTGAATTCTCAGTTTCCTTCTAATTACCATGTTGAGCTCCACAGCAAGGCTGGAAATACACTGTCTTAGGATTCTGACAAACGATGTATTTTCAAGTCAGCAGCTCCTGCTAAATTCCTCTTTGTCCTCAGTTTCCACATATCTAAGTTAGAAGGTTCCCTGCCTGAACATTGTGGTGGAACAAAAGAAGGCTGATCAAAAATCAGAGTTTCGGTGCCAAAATTAACACCCATTAATTATTCCAATACAAGAAACCAACACAGACCACTGAGTATAGATGTAATGCATCAGTGCCAAGCAGCACCAATAACCACGCAACTTCTGCATTGATGCAGGGACAGAAATTACTGGGAGAAAAGAGATGGGGAGCCGACACTCTCCCCTGAGCCCAGCCCTCCCACACTGCTCCGTGCATATGACTGCACTGGACAGTCACAAAACCACATGCACATGAATATTTAAATCCCCAATCAGTATTTCAGACATCATATGTTGTTGATGTCCAGCCTTCAGATGACAAAAATGCACGTGTTAGGAAAGTGAAATGCTAACAAACATTTTACTAAGAGGAGAGGCTGGAAGGGGTAATATGGCTACCAAGGTTATTACTTGTATACACAAAAGCTTAGTTAAACTTCTTCCTCCATAGAATAGGGACAATAGGTTAGAATTTTTCAAAATCTTCCACTGGAGAATCTTCAAGGTAAATAAGCAATCACTTTTAATGATCTCTTATAATCTCTCAAAAGAGGAATATTGAAAATTGCTCAAGTGTACTTCTACCCATTTTTTTCCAATGTCAACTGCTCATGAATAATATCTCATAACCACTAATAGCCAAAGCATCTGTGAAAGAGTCTGATACAGCATTGGAAGGATTTTGATAACTTATTTATAAAAAAATACTGTCAAGAATAATTTTCCTTTTTAAAGGGCTTTCCAATTCTGATTAAAAAGTGATAACATCCAGAAAATACTGGTATACCTACACAAATCTATAACTATATAAAATCATTAATCATTAATTGAATATAGTAACACCTAGTTTATTCATATATAATTGAACATCTCAAAGATCTGAAAGCTTTCATAAATTATTTATATAGCAGCTGTTCAATAGTCAAGAAAAATTGATAAAGAACTTCAGAAAATGGGAATAACTGGAGGTAAGCACAGATAGCAAAGGGGTAAAGATAGTCATGAGAAAGATCAGCAACAACATCTTCAGCAGACAAGAGTTAAAGCCACCTTTCTCAAAAAAAGGTGCTGTGGGCAGCATTAACTGCCAAATACATAGACTGGAGATGAGCAAGGGAAGCTTGAGAAAAAGATCGTTCAAAGAAAGTAATGAAATCAAACAGTTTTAAAAGGGTAATTTTTCATCTGTTGAGTTTAGCAATACTAGGTAACGTGAAAATTTCTTTTCAAAAATTCAGCACTGGCCAGTTTTTAAAGACCATCTTTTTCCTCCCATTTCTTTTTCATTTTAACTAAGGTAAACTTCAAAGTGAACTTTAGTCATTGCAGACTTTTTATGTGACAGGACAGACTCAGAAGGACTAATAGCAGTGAATTTCATTAGGAAATGTCAATCTCAGCATGATAAAAATGATGACAAGTGGTGATTTAAGCTTCAATGCCATGCCAATACCTAGGGAAAAGCTTGCATTAGGGTATTGTCTTGATGATGCTGGGCTAGTCACATCTTCTAAAAAAGACTGAAGAGTATGCAGCAACAATATGAAGTGTTTGGTCCGCATGGGGAGAGCAGGGTTTGCTACCTTAAGCTAGGAGCTAGAGGAGGAATTCACTCTGAACTGCTCACCTTAACTGGACAGACTGCATCTAAAAAAAAATTGGGAATGCCAATCTAGCAATAGCAATCCAGGCAAAAGGAATACACACCCAGCTTCCAATGAATAGAAAGTGCTTGTGCAAATATTGGTGGCAACATTGAAGGACAAGTTCTTGGTCTTTGGGAAAAGCAAAGTCAGATCCATTTGAGCTATTAATCTGCATATTTAGACAATGGGAGTTTAAAAAAAGTTGTTACTGCACAGAAAGACGTGCCTACACAATGTCCCAGAGAAAGATACTCCTGAATAATGTCAAAGACCTTTCACTGCTTAAATGAAAACATTATTATATTTTCTCAAGCAATGTCATCGGGGTTACTTCTTGGTTCTTCGAATTGATGTCAGGACAGGTCAGGAGCAAAAGGCAATTTGAAGATTATGGATTGAACCACAGAATACCCAATAAACCTTTGGGATCCTCACAGGACAGAAATATTATGGATATGTTAAGAAGGGAGCCTGAGTAAGACCAAGCCAGTCCCTCTGACTCTAAAAGCTGAAGCCCAATGTGCATTGACAAATACATATTTCTTCCTCTCTCCCCAGGTACTGCTTTCTAATCACCACAGTATATCACAAAGACCCACACCATCATTCTGCTTTATAGGAGACCAGAGACCAGCACAACTTGAGTCTGCTTTGCAGTCGTACTGCTCCCTCAACACACCAGAAACCAGGGGTGCTCCTGAACCACCTTACTATGCAACAGCAGAACATTAAATTTAGTTTCACCCAAAAGTAAATTTGAGCACAAAGGAAAATCCTTGAGTGCTTCATGCCTCTTTTAAATACTAAGTATAATAAAGGCAATAGAGTTCTCCAGGCATACTATACAGCCTGCTGTAAGTATTTTTGCAACAAAATTCAGTCAACTAAACCATGAAATATTAAAAAGAACTAACAAACAAAAATTATATCCTCTCTTCATATGGCAGAAAAATCGGTATGCTTACACAAGAATAGAGAGAGGTAAAATTTAACTGATATTCTGAAGCATTTTGAAGCATTCATTCCCAACCTCTCTAGGTTGACTTATTCCCAGTGAGGATTTCTTCCCCAACACTACATTCAATGTTATAAAAATTGCTGTCTCTTGCTGTATTTTTTTCAGAGAGCACCATCGCATAGTTTGTTCAACAGATTTTTCAGAAATTAAAAAAAAAAAAACCTCATATGTCCTTTCCTAACAGTTTTGTAAAGACTTAAAATATCTATTGATAAGCCATTTTACTTAATGTTAACTTTTCTTGTAGTTTTGTGTTCCTGAACACATTTTATGTACTGCAGGCACAATTATCAGAAGAATTAAAAGTCATCTGGTAAGCAGAGTTTGAGCCTCATGATTTTGATTCTAAAACATAGACCCTAAAGTAAGTTTTCATTTTGCAAGCAGACCTACTAGCATATCCTTCACCCTCTGCACTTGAAATCTCTCCAACTGACAGCAGTACCTTATGCTCCCTTTTCAGTCAATGTATATCTTTCTGTTACCTTCCCTTAGGTCTTCTCCCCCTCCCCCAAACATAGTCATAAGGTTCATGGGTCTGGTTCATGTCATTAGTCTTTTTTAAAGCAGTGTTTACCACACTGTCCTGAATGGGCCTTAGAAAACATCACCGTTGTTCTCAAAAGAAAACGTATTCTAAATTGTTGTGATGGTTTTGGTTGGGGTAGAGTTAATTTTCTTCATAGTAGCTAGTACAGGGCTATTGGATTTTGGATTTGTGCTGAAAACAGTGTTGATAATACAGGGATGTTTCAGTTACTGCTGAGCAGTGCTTAAAAAGAATCAAGGCCTCTTCTGCTTCTCACCCCACCCCACCAGTGAGTAGGCTGGGGGTGCACAAGAAGCTGGGAGGGGACACAGCTGGGACAGCTGACCGCAACTCACCCAAGGGATATTCCATACCGTATGATGTCATGCTCAGCATATAAAGCTGGGGTAAGAAGGAGGAAGGGGGAGATGTTTGGAGTGATGGCGTTTGTCTTCCCAAGTAACTGTTATGCGTGATGGAGCTCTGCTTTCCTGGAGATGGCTGAACGTCTGCCTGCTGATAGGAAGTACTGAATGAATTCCTTGTTTTGCCTTGCTTGTGTGCGCGGCTTTTGCTTTACCTATTAAACTTTCCTCATCTCAACCTATGAGTTTTCTTGTTTTTACTCTTCTGATTCTCTCCCCCATCCCACTGAGGGGGAGCAAGTGAGTGGCTGCGTGGTGCTCAGTTGCTGGCTGGCGTTAAACCACGAAAATTCTGCAAACAAGTGCATCCCAGTTATGATCTCATGAACACCTAACAGTAGAAAGTGAACTGACTGAAAGATATCTCCTACACTAAATCTGTTGGTCCTAGGCTTATTTAATAGGGATGTTGACCTATATTCTAATGAGTCTTATGGTCAGTGTGATCACATAGTTGCATCAAAATAGAAAAAGCTTGTGAAATTTGGAAGGGGTTTTTGTGCCTAGAGAAACTCTGGATGAAATACCAAAAATCTATAGGCTCAAGCAGTAGCTCGTAAAACACAATAAACTTCTCTCTGAATAGCTGGGACTCATAGTGTTGCAGGATTGAACTCGAGGTCTCAGATGATTGTTTCTCTTAAAAGATTCTTAGTACATCTTGGTTGTAGGCTTGAAACAGAAATGTATTCTATTTGTTCTTTTTCTTTGAAATATTTTAATAAAAATGAGATAAAATCACTATTTTACAAACAGTGAAGGAGAGCAAACTATACTCTTGACAGAGTTTGCCCGTGTTTCAAATACAGATATTATCAAGCTAATAATAAAATTTTATAATAAGTATATGGACATCTCCAAGCCACAAAAACCTATTGGATCTGCATCACAGCAGCATTTCTGTGGGTTTTTTTCAAGGCTTTTGCCCAGAATAAACAATATTTGCATTGGCAGACTTCACTAATCAAGTCACAATGGTCACACATTTGTGGAATTCCATATTTCAAGACCCAAATGTTAACACAAACTATTGCATTGGACAGAAAAAAGATAAAATTTTGTACAGAAGCAGATGTTTCCCAAAGATAAAACTTAAGTTAAATACAATTATGTCGTTTCCACTACATTTGAATGTTAACTGGAAACTGTTTTCAACATCCTTAGCAAGAATTGCTCCTCCACAATTTTCCTCTCCGTGTATCTGAATGTAATTCATATCATAACCTAATATCGATTGTAAATCATGCAATTTCCGACAGAACTATGATGAATACACACTCAAATAAAAGAAAAAAGTGGAGGAGCAATATAGTCCCTGGAATTTAACACTCCATGGTCAGAAGGTCACATATGTTAAATTTCTTATTTATACCCCTATTAAAGCTCCGATCCGTGGGAAGCAGGATAGAAGCAACGTGACTCATTTTACAAATAAAGAATGTATTGTTGTTGTACCATACATGTTTTGTTTCTGGGTACTTAATGACAACAGTGTATGAACTGCAGGTGACAATAATAAGGGGAAAAAAACATAAATATTTGTTCCTACTACTTCTCTGGTAATTGCTTCATTAACAGCATAACAAAATACATATTTTATGAATAAGTCATGCAAATGAATATTCTCCATAATTTTTTCTGAATTCTATGTACCACTTGACATCAAATGAAGTACAGGCTGACCAGACATTTTGACTGTTCATATGCTGAGCAATAAGCATATAAAGAAGGAAGAATAAGGAATCCATGTACATTCCATACTTCAATTCAAAATAGTGAATTATTCTGATCTAAAGATTAACTCAGGTCATCTGCAACCAACACGGCAAGCCTTTATTCACCAGAGGAGTCTCTCCATGACAGTGAGCACAAACTACACTGTGGTTTAGTATTTGTCCCAACTATTTTGACCTGTGATATTAATATTTTACTGCTGTACATCACATAGGCACATAAAAAAAAGACACACTGATAGTTTTGTATCAGTAAGGTATTAAAGTCCCTTCCAAGAAATTTTCTTTGAGAAATAATCAAGTGAACACATGTTCTTAATGATCCAGAGGTTCAGCAATAAAAACAAATAACAGTAGAGGACAAAAGAATATGGACAGATGATAAACTGTGGGTGATTTTAAAAACAAAACAAAACAAAACAAAACAATGACAACAACAACAACAAGCTGAGCTTTTATTAATGAGTGGAAAGACTTGTTTGGGAATTTTGGGGTGGGTTTTTTTGATGTAAGCATTCTATCGCTGGCCTAGTGTAGTACAAAGGCCACTATTACAGGTTACCAGATACCTAAATACCTACACAGACTTGTCAGAGCCAAAACTCTACTGTTTTCGGGTTTTTTTCCAGCTTAATCTATATTGGCAATGGATACTGAGGAAGTATTATTTCTTCTCGTGGTTTCATACCATAGTTGCAAATGTGCTTGGCATGAGTTTGATAAGACAGCATTACCTTGGTTATGGCTTCTTTCTGGCGCAAATGTATTCCCTTTGAGCATATTCCTTTTTAGTTGCAATAAAAAACTGTGAGTCTTATTGTTTGTTTGTTTTCTTTAGAAGAAGCAGCTGCAAAGTCATAATTATGTTCACTTCTCACATCGGCAACAAGCAAGCTTCACATTTATGTGCATCTGAAATCACTTATAAGGAGGGGCTGAACCACTTCCACCTAGAGGTTTACAATTTTCCCAAGTATCTAAAACATATTGGTATTAAAAAGGGCTTTTATTTCATCTTTAATTGTATTGAGAATAGCTAATAAATCAGTTTGGAATATATTACATAATTAAAAGTGCAGTATCAGTAAAAAGATAAAGCACTGTAGTAATGTTATCAATTCAATTATTTTTATAAATTCAAACCTGGAACACAGCAAGCACAGCTGATGATTGTTTTCTGGACATCAGGAATTACATAGTGTCACCTCAGTCCACAAATGGTCTTTGAGACAAAAAAAGAGTGGAAGAAGGAGAGGTTGCAAGGAAAAAGAATGATGGCAGAGACCTGGGAGAGTCAGAAATGCTGCAAAAGCTTCAGTGCTCACTGTGCTTGTACACCATATACGTCCTTATACCTTCTGTTGTCTTGACCACATAAAACCGTGTTTTGGAACAGGGCCCATCTCTTGATAGTTAAGAGCACCTAATAAAAGTTAGTGTCCTGCTTATTCCTTTATCAATATCCAATAAACAAATATCATTATTAAAACAAAATGGTGTCACCCTTTTGACCTAAGCATCTATCCAAAATTCACGCTCTAAGTCCTTGTTTCACTCAAGAGGAGGAACTGATGATGGAGTCCAGAACTTCTTCTGTGCAATCTACAGTAAATTGCATGTTAAAGCCCAGTTTTCTTGAACACAACAGGAATCAAGCAGCAGGAGATAGCTTCCTTGCTCACAGCTTCATGCCTCTTTTTAACAAGTACTTTACGTAAAACTCTCTTAGCTTGCAGTATAACTGCTCCTTTGGTTGCACCTGGAGCTTCCATATTCCTTTCCTGTGTGCTCCTGTAGCATGTCTGCCCTTTTCCTCACATGTACCGACACTCGGCCACAGCCAAAGCCCTTCCCCTGCTGCTGCATTTAACTTCCAGACCATTAAGAAAGTGCTCCAACAGAATAATGAACAGCATTATACATGAATTGAATGTTTAGGTGTCATTTCAATATTTTCAAGTATTTCTAAACACAAATGCATTTAACCGTGTCACTGTTTAAGGCTGGGCCGGCTC
>NW_009637327.1:6982-22760 GCF_000690535.1 Cariama cristata | reverse complement strand
GAGGCCGCAAGAAGCCTACAATTGGGAATAAGATCCCTTTGTCAGCCCTTAGAGGACTGTCAATTACTGTTGAAACGATTCCTCTCAGAGAAGGGTTGTTTCGTGGTTACTTGTCTTTCAAAGCAGTTGGGCGCTTTCTGTTCCTCCGAGAATCCTGTCCGTGACGCCAATTAGAAGATGTCGCAAGCCGGTCAGAAACCGGGGCGAGGTTACATTTGTGTTCTTGGGAACAGAATTAAGACTCAAAACGGAGTCAAGCACCCAGAGTTTTATTTGCCCGACACTCAGGTTCGCGAATGTAGAAGAGAGAAGGAGAGAGAAAAAAAAGTTACAATAGTTACCACCACGGGTCCGAGGCGTTCCGATGCAGCCCGTTCACAGAAAGGCACAACTAAAAACAAAACCGAGAGTCTGGCAGCAACGCAGAAGCAACAAAAAGGAAAGCAAGAGCTGCACACGCCGCGCCACCGGTGGTCTCTCCGCTTCCATCCTGCCCCCCCATGACGTCTGCCACAAACAACGCCACCCATCACCCGGTGGTGGCACGCATGCCCAGTGCCATCCCCAGGGGGTCCTCGCTGGTCGTCGGGGGCCTTTGCATCCCTCTGTCTTCCAGACCCTGGGCCCAGGCGCATGCGTGGTGGTTGGCTGTCGCTTCTCCGGACGGGCTTCCTTCAATAACAGGATGTGGTTTTCTGGTAGCAGAGTAGTGGCAGGGGGGGGGGGGTTCGGGGGGTCTGGTAGCAGAGTAGTGGCAGGCGCGGTGGTTTCCGGTGGTTTCCAGCAATGTCGAGACAGTACGGTCCCTTACACAAGCTAAATTTACAGGTAGTTTATATTGCTTATTCTTTAGCTTATAACACTATCCTTTCTCTCTAGAATATACTTCATGCATGTACTTTGAGACAGGAATCACATTTTTTTTTAGGCTTCATTTATTTTCATTGAATACCTGATCATACATAGTGAAAAGGAGAAAAAAAAATTCTTTACATCCAGTTAATTTTCTTGGAAAATTCTGACCACACTTGAGATATTGCAATTCCTGTTCACATACTTCTCCCTTTTATCTCCAGGCTTACGATAAGTACCAAAATATTACAACTTTCCAATTTTCAAGTCAGAAATTCATATTTAAGCTCTTAATTTTATTTGATATCAACAGCTGAAGGTAAATAAAAAGATAGATTTGGACACTGATGTTGAATGAAGGAAAATAGAGTAAAAGAAAATAAAATGTGATATATTTGCAATAAATTGATCTGATTATAATACTGTGTTGTAATACAGCTAATAGATGGAGAATTAACAGGAAGACTACATTTCTGTTATAGTAAAGAGAACTCGAAAGAAGTCTATCAAGGGAAAAAATAACACATGTAAGTTCACACAAACTGTGAAAAATTTTAAAAAGATTTATAGCCCTAGGGTATTAATATGCATAAAACTACTGAAATTGATAGACTACAATGTAGGAAAATTGCAAATTTTTAATTAGAGCTCCTTTGATTGAAGATCCTGGATATAGTTTTATTATGCAAGAGCATTTGATTTTTTAATGTTTGTTGTTTTTATGTATATTACTAAAATGGCTGGCTTTCCCTTTTTCCCCATATACAAAAACATTTATTTGAAATATTGCACCAAAATGTGACACACATGTAGCTGACCCTTAAAAGAATTGTAATGTTTATGGAATTGTTTTGCAGTTTACAAATTCCTAAATCCCTACACTTGTTCATAGTTAAGAAGATGAAATGATCAGATGGCACAGAACTCCGCATCCAAGAGTTTGAGCCATTTCAGCACAGCAGTAAAAGAATTTAGTGAGGATAAAACATCCAGTTCTGTCAGAGTAGAGCATCGTGTGCCTGCTCTCTACTGCTTATTACCAATCCATCACTGCAACAGTACTCTCTTTCCTGCTGCTTACACTGCAATAGCATCTGGAGACATCACTGTAAATGGATGCTCCACAGTGAATTTGGAAATAACTGGACAAATTCCCAGAAAAGAAATCCTTTGAAAGCTACTAAATACAGAGGCACCATCTCCAGCTCTGAAAGTTTGTGACTGTAATTTCCTCACTTTCACATTCTCCCCTCTAAATCTGCTGTGACGTATGTGCAGAACCTGTTGGTCTGATGCCATGTGTCTGGTCTTAGAAGAAAAGTGCTTGGGGAAAAAATGTCCTTCAAGGCTAGATTTCCAGCTACAGAAGGAGATAGCACTCCCACTCCACAGCAGCATTTGTTCCATTCACTGGTGGAGGGAGCCTATTCCCACACAGACAGGAGAAGATTCAACTCTTCTTCACACACTTCCTAAAAAAAGGTTATGTCATTGTGCATATTTTTAGAAATGGGGCTTAAGATTTTGTGCTGACTGCATTTCACACTAAAAAAGCCTCCCTGAAACAAGGAACGACACCTTTCCTGGGTGGGATCCCATTCAGACAGGGAACTTCCCAGTCTGTTCTTTCTGTCTCTATTTCTGTGTAAGGTGCCCTGTACTGGGGGCTGGAGACATCGCTGTGAAGATGGAGTGTAATCAACTAGAAGAATACCTTATACTCACTGATTATAATATGAGCACGGTGGATTTTATCTCCATACACAGCAACCAAGATTAGTCTTCCAGCATATGGGGTGAACATTTTACCCGCAGGGTCCCCTGGGAGAGTGGGCAGCACCCTGGTCCTGTACCTCAAGCTTAAAGTGAATTTTCAAAATATCTCAGAGGCAACTTTTTTTCCAGTCATCTGTCCTGGTAGTTTATTAACAGATCACTGACCTCTTTGGGATCTAGCACTTCCCATAGTTATCTCAAACTGAGGTATCAACTTTGACGTATCTGCTACAAAGACTGTCACTTTGGGGAATCTCACCCATGTCTTTAACTCCAGATGCTTTTAGATGTCTCTTTAAGCATATTAATTTCCTGTTTCTCTTTGGTCATATTTTGTGGATTAAATATTTTTTTAAAGGCCAAGCTTAGCACCTGCTCAATTTTCCCACTTATCCTTTAAGCATTTTATGTTTTTTACTGTTTGTGTTTGTTTGTTAAATGTACCACAACTGCACTAGATTCCCAGTGGAGACTAGGGGAGGAGGTGTTGTTGGGTTCTTTTTAGCCTTCAGACTGCATCTAGGTGGTTTCTTTTGGAGTTTCTTGGTTCATTTTTTACTAGTTGATTTATTTTTATGTAGCTTGCTTTTTCAAAAGGGAACACCTGCATACTAGATTTGACCTGCTCTGCTGCTATGATAATGAACCTGCCGTACTCTGGTTGCTAGTACAGAGCGACTCTCCTCTAATGTCTTGAACTAGATCCTGCATACCACTCCAGACCAAACTTAGAATGACATTTTCAAGGATAAGACAAAACTTTTACTACCTGGTATCATTTAGACATAATAACTGGCATGACTCGGATCACAGGATTAATATGATCTTAGTACTTGATATGAGGACATCTACCCATGAGGATTACATTGTGGGCCATTTCTGTGGTATTTTTACACTCAATGGAATTCTTCTGTAGGCAGCATCACTGAGCATCTTCACTCTATTATTCATGTAAATTCCATTGCCAGGTAACACTATCCCACTGATACTACTTCCAAAAAGTGTCCCGGGTGCTTATTATGGCAGGGTTATCATCAATGCCAAACATAGCAGTTCCTCTGCTTTTATTTTTTTATCTCAAGAAGTCTGCCGGCTTTCCTGCCATCATGAAGTCACCTTGCAGTTTTCCCTGATCCCATTGATCATGGATTCTCACTGTCACCCTCCACTTCTCCTAGCATTTGAATGATCCTTCCTCCAGGAGCTCTTCAGACCTTGAGTGTAACATCCACTGAAGTGTGGGAAAATTCCAAGATAATAGGCTTCTCCTTTCCAGCAGATAATTCCCCTTCCTAATGACTTACATCCTGCCTTGTAGCACAAGGAGTGCTGTAGTAAGATAACATTTCCATAAGCCTCCTCTGTGAACCCCTGTTTCTCTCTGGTGCTCCATCTCAACCATTCTCATGTCAGAATAAACCTGTCCTCTCACCGGGTACGTGCATATTAGACCTACTGCCTGGTCAGATTACACTTTGAACTTTATGCCATAGTCCAGATGACATCCCCACACACACTTCTGAGGGACTTCAAACAGCATTTTGAGCTTAAATACTGTGGGAGTTTTAGTGGGTCTAACTTTTAACTTTCTCCTTTGGAGGGGTGGTTAAGATCATTCTCCTCTTCCTCTATTCTATCATTAAGACAATAAGCAACGGATGAGAACTACCTAATGTGGTGGACAGGAGTGAGCATTTTGCCTTAAACATCCCTTGGCACATAAGACTCACAGAACTCCCTCTTATTGTTTTGCTGCTGACGACTGTATAAAGATCAAAGAGCCTCCGATACCACAAAGCCCAAGACCTCTGTTTCTGAGTCTATGGGGAACTGGTTCAGCTGACTGTCTCAAAGTCTGGTTGAATGTGGCCAAAACATCCAGGGGTGGAAAAAACCACTGCAGCAGAGACGATGTTAATAGTAGAAACATCTGACACATGCACAAAAGTACACAAATATAGAATGCAGAAGCTGACTTCGGACCAGGACTCCTTGAGGAGGGGTTCTGTCGTGAAGACAACCACCAAAAGTGTACTGCGCATGCACCCTTCGAGAAGGATCCTGCTGTGTGAGCATCTCCTAAGGAATACATGCCTCCCAAGATGACAAGAAGATATAAAAGGAAACTGACCCCTTTGAAAGGTGGTACGTACCCACCACCGACAACTGGACGAGCAGCAGAGGACTCTGATTTGACAAGGCAATGCTGGATCCAGGGTGGTGACTATCTCTTGCTAATCTATCTTGATCACTTACTGTGTGCTTCTCTCTCTCTCTCCTTCTCCTCTCGCATATATCCTCATTGAGAAAATAAAAGTATACCTAGCTTGGAGCTGACACTTGACCTCGTTTGTGTCTTAATTTCTGTCCCAGGGATCGAGCAAATTAATCAAGGTACTGCTGGTCAGACCTTGACACCTAAAGATGTGGTGGAGGTGGCTGATGTTCTCATAACCATGCCTGGTACTACATCCCTCATTTGTGAGCTAGTATCTTTTGTCTTGGTGGTCCTGGGCACTCTCTATTCCCTACTCAGAATAGCAGGTTCACCTTGCTCAGCCTAATCTCTTTGCTCTACTTGACGGCCAGTAACTCTCAGAGCAGCTTCCACAGCCCCAGCAAGCTCCAGCGACCCACTCTGAGCAACCAGTCACCATCGATGAACTCGTCACACCAATCAAACTCTACACCCAGTTTTCTGCTTTCCAGGAGCCAGCCCTTGCTCTTATTTCTCTCAACCTCTGCAGATAAAACCTCCATGTAATCTCTCTTGTGCGCTGCCCTCTTAATCAGAGACAAGTAGAGGTTTTGGTAAGAGTTTCTCAGTAACTGCCACAGGATTTTTGGTTGTTGTTGCTATTTAGCTTTAAAAGAGATGAGTCGCCAAATACACTGTCTTTATTTACAGCAGTTCCACGTCATTGCAGTTTGGGTCAGCTCAGTAATTAACTCTGCAGGTACTGACTGAGCTGCTTTGCTAAGTAGAGGCTTCAGGAGGAGGCATCATTGAGACCAAAGAAGCCATTCAAGATAAAGGTCATCTCATAAAGCTGGCTAAAAAGTAATTGATTTACTTTAACAACTATACTTTTAAAATAGATATATATCTTTACTACTGGCTTTACAAAGGTCTCTTTTGCCAACATCTGCCAACATTCAGTGGCAGATAAAATTTTTCAATGTAATAAATTCCAATGGTAAAATCCAAGGACTGGCAGGTAGAACCAGGCACAGGTTCACAAGTCAGTGAGTCATTGCCTCTGTTATCTGTCAGTAGTTGCCTATACAGAATTCTTGGTGAGGACAATAGAAGGAGCGTACTAATATCAGGAAAGCAGAGGCTTATATTGCTGACATTCTTGAAATTAACTCATATTCACTGTGAAAAACCCTAATTATTAAGACAGTGAATATGAAAAATCAACCCCTCTAGGTCCAAATGGAAATGCATTTTCTTTTCCCATTGTGTAAGCATAGAAAAGCAGATTTCAATTTAAAATTACGAAGATTAAAGCTTTAAAACACTCTAAAAGAACAGAAAGTTGAATACTCTATGACCTAATGCTCTCACACAAATTGGGAAGTAATATAAAACGAAAAATAGGGATTATATATTATATGTGAGAATAAATCATAAAAATGAAGATGTTAAAATCCTTAATATTAATAATGTTCTAAGTACATGACAGAGTTACCATGTATTTCTGTGCCGTAAAATCTTTTGTTAACTTTAAATACATCATGCTGGCATATAGTTCAACTTCTTCAGTTAAAGAAAAGTTTAACATAAGAATGAAGGAAAACGAAATCTTCAAGATCATCAACAGAATTCAGGTCGATAAAAAATTAAGTTGTTAGGTTTGGCCTAACTAATCCCAAAATACAAATTATTTCTATGTCACATGACTTTTTAGGCCATAACAACATTCTTCAACATTTATTATAATTCAAATATCAACATAAGCCTATTTTCATTCCTTTATTACTCCCTGTAAGTATTAATGACTTGATATCTATTTAGAAGAAAGGAAAGAAGAAAAGAACAACAGAAGTAACATTTCAATCATTAATCAATTACAAGAAAATAATGTTAAAATAAGGCAAAATAGTCAAAAAAGTATGACTCTCTAAGTTCCTCTTAAAAATATGTCAAGGAAACCGTCATCTGAAATCCCACAGGCCAGCAGAACAGCATTGACTTTTCTGGTATATGTCTTGAGCTATGTCTGGTCACACCAATCATCTTCTGTTCTTGGACTAGCAGAGCAATAGCAAGACACAGAAAGCTCAGTGAAACCACTTTGACCATGCCACTGAATGGGAGACTGTGGCTTAGTTATTCTTCGCAATCTTATTCAAAAGGGGAAAAAGTTCTTGTTCACTCCAACAAAACAACATATTGCTTCTGATAAGAACATCTGCAGAGTTTTCATGATGCTTACATATTTGAGGATTTCCAGACTACTTTATAATTTTCTTCTACAGTTTCAGTGAGGAACATAGATAGCACAGACTCAAGAAATGAAGATCAAACCCTTGCAAAGCCAGTCTTTGTCATGCTTAAATCTGTCCTGCTAGACTCAACAGGGAATTGATTTCATTTTCTTCTGTTTGGTGAACCAGGGAAGGTTCAGGTTAGACATTAGGAGGCATTTCTTCACAAAAGGGGTCGTTAGGCATTGGAATGGGCTGCCCAAGGAGATGGTGGAGTCATCATCTCTGGAGGTGCTTAAGAAAAGACTGGAAGTGGCACTTAGTACCATGGTCTAGTTGACATAATGGTGTTAGGGCAGAGATTGGACTCAGTGATCCCAGAGGTCTCTTCCAGTCTAATCAATTTTGTGATTCTGTGTTGCATTGCATTATATAATTTCTCATCATATTGCAGTAGAATGTAGCCTCTGTGACATGGGGTAAAAGGTGATTAAGTGACAGAGAGAAACTCTTTTTGTTATTTTACTGTTTTCCAATTATTTTTTTTGGTCTTCACTTAGCTCTGTATGATTGTGCAAAGGGTAGGTGTAGCACCACACAATTGTCTGGTTCTGCGCCTAACAACCACTAATAACAAGTGGCTTTTCAGTGTAAAAGGATTTACTTGTGAACTTGGAATCAAAGTGAAGCACAGAGGAGTTAGAGATGCTGGATGATAGCAAAGACCTTGAATGTGTGGCTACAGGACGATACCAGAGACCCTAAGGTGGTAAGGAAATCACTGATCTGCAATAGAGGAACTGAGCTTTGCAAGATGGGTAATTTTCTTTAGGAATAACAGAGACAAACCAGAGCAACTATGCATTAAAGATAAAACACACTGTGTGTAGGAAATTCTGATTAACTTACACACCAATAAGAGAAGAACAAGAGGAGTGTGTTGGCAAGCAATAAAGGGACCCAAGAGGAAGGAGGAAGAAGATACTCCATCATCCACTTCATACTCTCGCAGTGAAGGACTCAGGGTGCTGATGACAGTCTGCAAATTCCCTCTCTCCCCCTGCCCATCTCCAGGCTGAAGTCACCACCCTGGGAACCCAGAGGGACATGGCAAGGGAATCCACAGCTCCAGAGAGAGACAAAGAAAGGTAGTAAATTATTTGTGTATGCAGTTTGAACTGAGTAGAATTCGAACTAAAATTATTAGCATCTTTCTAACTGGACTAATAATAGTTCTGTGCATGTGCTAACAGTACTAATCATAAGGCATGTTTCTTTGGCCCACATGAACGGTGCAATTTGTCATGTTACAGTCCGGTGGAGAGTTCAAACAGCCCAGTTTGTAATTTGGATGCAGCAGAGTGGTAACAGAATGGACATAATGGATTTGGAGAAGTCAGCTCAGGCTAGACTCTCCCTTGAGAAGATGCGAAGCAACTTTCTTCCCAAAGTGCAGATCAGTACAGTTACATGCTGACCACTACAGTTACTAAGGTGAGTCATTCCCATTTGAATTCACAGTTTAATTCACTAAGCATAATTACTTAACTTCAGTGAACCATGTAAATCAAGACCATTTAAGTGGGGAGAGTTACACAGATGAAGACCCAAATGACAAGTCTACAGACAGATTTGTCACCACTTCAGATAATCCCAGTAGGGTTATGTGTCTAGGGACTGAGGAGATTTTATTATTTTGGCTAAGCTCCTTCTGACGTCGTTTTAAAGTGAAATCATTAATTTTCTTCTGTTTCTCCAGATTTTTAATACTCTTTATTATGTCATATATGTATATATGAAATATGTATTAATATATCACATTAAAAAAAAAATATCTTTGAGTGACCACAGATTGCAGTCTAAAGCAGATGTAGATTTACTACAGAAGTTTGGAGCTCTTCATCCTCTTCTTGCCTGGGCACCAGTCGCTGCAACATGAAACCTCTCTCCCCCACTTGGAATGAGATTTTTTTAAAACCCTCTCAGTTTCATGTGAAGTTTTACATTTTATAACTCTTTGCTTTTATTAGCTGTGGTTAAGCCATTGTTAACATATAATTAACTACATGAAGATCAAGTATCACCCAATGTAGCACTTTTCAGTAAAAAGTACATTTTTTTCTAAGGTGAAAAATTGTGCCTTCATTGTCAGGAAAGGAGGAAAGTGGAATGAAATCAAAGTGATTTTATTTTCTTCATTAATCAGAAATTATTTTATTTGAGTAATTTACAGTGGGTACCTGTTCTCTACTCTTTCACATTACTTCATGAAGCTTATCTAGTCATTTTTTTCTAGAAAATAAATCCTGCTGGAGTTCAGAGAGAATGCTACTTTTTCATTATCCATGCAGTTTCTCTCCATACATTTGCTTGGCCAGGGGGACAGAATGGTGCCACCAGACTTTTTGCCTACAGCTCCCATACCTCCAGTGCATCTCAAATGTTGGAATCATTCAAGGACAAGCACTTCAGCCATTCTTTCTGCCTAGACAATTGCTCAGCATATCAGACTCTTCTTTGCACACTGGAAACATACGCTGCTTCTACAGGTTTCTCAGTCTTTAAAAATCACGTCCTTGACCTTCAGGAATGTAAAGGAGCAGTTCCACAGTTTATAGCCTATTATAGTCTGTTAGAATTGTTAAGCACAATCATGCAACTGTACACAAATGACTTTTCAGGGATTATTCCACTTTAAATTTACTTCATTCCAAACTGGAATTAAAACAAAGATGAGGTTCACTACTGATGCCAAGTTATGCAGGACAGTAAAAAGTTTAATATTAGTTATGAAATTAATATTAGTTATTAGTTAAAATAGTTGCAGGAAGTTTGTTTGAGGGAGATTAGATAGCAGATCAATTTCATTTTCAGCAAATGAAAACTAGTGTATATATTGTAAACACAATTCTAGCTACGCACATACAGTTTGTCGGTGAAGTGTTAATAGTCAACAGAGATGTCAGGAGTCGGTGGAACAGTTCTCTGCCTGGTAGTTGTCTGCCTAGCAGCAGCCAAAAATAGTTAACTAGACTATTAGACATTCTTAGAAAGGAACAGAGAACACAACAGAAAACATTACTAGACAGCTCCATACATCTGTGATGCTGTATTGGATATCATATGCAGCTCTTGTCCCAGCATCTCAGGAAGGTTATAGCAGAACTATGAAGGAAAGACAAAAGCATTGCAAGAATTTTTAGAGGTATGAAATCATGGTGGAAAAAAACCCAAATCAAACCAAATAAAAAATAATTAAATTTATTAGGTTGCTTCAACCTGGAAGAGTAATGACTGGAGCAAGAAATGGTAGAAGTTCATGACATTTGTAAAAATAATGAAGAATAAACTATGTATAAACTATGCCTTGCGTTATAAACTGAACTAAAGGGACATTAAATTATTATTAGGTAGCAGAAGTAAGAAACAATTTGCAAATATTGTATAATTCAGTTCTGAAATGCACTACCACAGCTCATTGTGATGACAAAAGATGGCATAGGTTCAAAGAGCAAATAGACAAGTTTCTGAGGGAACAATTCAGCATGACTGTTGATGGTAGTTATTTCATGCAATCTCCAGGTCAGGAAGTCAAGAGATTGCAAGAATATTGTGCATATGTTGTGCAAACTGTCATCAGAAAATATTTTCTCAGTGTCAATACTCCCTAGTTTTGTGGTAAGGTAGGTGAAGAATCCCCAATTTGGGTGCCAAAAAGGGTAAATTCTTCCCTCAACTGAGGCAACAAGCAATCTAAACGGAAGTGTAAAACTCAGAGATAAATTCATGTATACATCTGTTCAAAAATGCTGAAGTTTCACTTCATTTGCTTACATCCATTTACCTGTCAGGAAACAATTGGAGCTTAGCTATGAAGGGGACACACACAGAGCCATTATTTCAAAGTGACTTGTTAAATATTTAACAACATGGGAGCTCTGTGTGGTTTCACTCAGGATGCATACAGAGAGCTTAATCTTAGGTGAAAGTACAATACTTCTCAGCATAGATTTGTCAATAAAAAGATATTCAGTTGGTTTTCTGAAGGGTGTGGACCTGCTTTAGTTAGAGGAATAACATTTAAGGGAAAAAAAGGGAAGTTTCCAGAACAGTGTAATTGTTTTTCTGAATTACGTTATCTTCTATAATGAGAAATAATCATTCCTTCATTTTTTAATTTTTCATAGATCATCAAGGTAACAGAAAATAATGTCAGGTTATCATAGAATCACTGAATCATAGAATGGCTTGGGTTGGAAGGAACCTTGAAGTATCATTTAGTCCAGCCTCACTACCATGGGCAGGGACATCTTTCACTAGGTCAGGTTGCTCAGAGTCTCGTCCAACCTGATCTTGAACATTGTCAATGATGGGGCATCCAGAACTTCTCTGGGCAACCTGTTCCGGTATCTCACCACCCTCATCGCCACAAAAAATTTCTTTCTTTTGTCTAATCTAAACATACTTCTTTCTTTTAAGGGAAAAAAAGGGAAGTTTCCAGAACAGTGTAATTGTTTTTCTGAATTACGTTATCTTCTATAATGAGAAATAATCATTCCTTCATTTTTTAATTTTTCATAGATCATCAAGGTAACAGAAAATAATGTCAGGTTATCATAGAATCACTGAATCATAGAATGGCTTGGGTTGGAAGGAACCTTGAAGTATCATTTAGTCCAGCCTCACTACCATGGGCAGGGACATCTTTCACTAGGTCAGGTTGCTCAGAGTCTCGTCCAACCTGATCTTGAACATTGTCAATGATGGGGCATCCAGAACTTCTCTGGGCAACCTGTTCCGGTATCTCACCACCCTCATCGCCACAAAAAATTTCTTTCTTTTGTCTAATCTAAACATACTTCTTTCTGTTTAAAGCCATTGTCCCTTGTCATATCACTACAGGTCCTGGTAAAAGTCTCTCTCTGTATTTCTTGCAAGCCCCCATTGTATAATGAAAGGCTGCAGTAAGATTTCCCCTGAGCCTCCTCCAGTTTGAACAAACTCAACTCTCTCAGCCTTTCTTCATGAGAGAGGTTTTCCAGCCCTCTGATCATTTTCCTGTTCCTCTTCTGGACCTTCTCCAACAGGTCCATGTCCTTCTTGTGCTGACAGTCCCAGAACTGGATGCAGTCCTGCAGGTGGGGTCTCCTGAGAGCGGCGTAGAGGGAGTGTTCTTCCAGCTCTGATCTATCAGCATCAGTAGTGGTGATTTTGGGGAATCTGTGTGTTTCTAAGAGCGCAGTGCTGGGTCAGTAACTCCAGAATGACCTTGATTTTGGCATCACCCTAGTTTAACCAGTACTGATTTAGTAGAGCTAGTTGGAAACCTGTTTTCATTCACTGAGAATTATTTCAAGCTACTAAGCACTTATACTACTCAGGGAAAAAAGAGAAAAAACAAGCATCCCAAATTTCCTCCCTCTTCCTTTATGTATGTTTTCAGCTTCTTTTATATCAAGCATTTTTTTGTTTCTCAGAAGGTGTGTATTATAAGAAATTTCTTATCTGTCAGAGGTGCATTGAAAACTGTTTGAAATACCTATTCCTATTAAAGAATTTGCTCTAACAAACTGATGATGAAATTATTTAATTAAAAAGTCTTTGGAACAGCTCTGAACTAATAAGTTTTTCGGAGGCTAATATTTGTCATAAATTTATAAAGCTGTGAGCTCTCTGGAATTAGCCAATCTGCATCATCTACCAGCAGTCCTGGCTAACTGGGCAGGTCCCAGAGGACTGGAGGCTGGCCAATGTGATGCTCATCTACAAGAAGGGACAGAAGGAGGATCCGGGGAACTACAGCCTATCAGCCTGACCTCCGTACTGTGAAAGGTGATGGAATAAATCATCCTGAGTGAGATCACAAGGCATGTGAAGGACAATCAGGGGATCAGGACTAGCCAGCATGGGTTCATGAAAGGCAGGTCCTGCTTGACCAACCTGATCTCCTTCTATGATCAGGTGACTCAATTGTTGGACGAGGGAAAGGCTGTAGATGTCGCCTACATGGACTTCAGCAAGGCCTTTGACACTGTCTCCCATGGCATTCTCCTGGAGAAACTGGCAGTTCATGGCCTGCACAGGTATACCCTTGGCTGGGTAAAAAACTGGCTGGTCAGACGTGCCCAGAGAGTGGTGGTGAATGGAGCTAAATCCAGTTGGCAGCCAGTCACCAGTTGTGTTCCCCAGGGCTCAGTGTTGGGGTCAGTTCTGTTTAACATCTTCATTGATGATTTGGATGAGGGGATCGAGTGCACCCTTAGTAAGTTTGCAGATGACACCAAGCTGGGTGGGAGTGTTGATCTGCTGGAGGATAGGAAAGCTCTACAGAGGGATTTCGACAGGTTGGATCGATGGGCCGAGACCAACCGTATGGGATTCAACAAGACCGAGTGCCGGGTCCTGCACTTTGGTCACAATAACCCCATGCAACGTTACAGGTTTGGGGATGAGTGGCTGGAAAGCTGCCCGGCGGAAAAAGACCTGGGGTGTTGGTCGACAGCCGGCTGAACATGAGCCGTCAGTGTGCTCAGGCGGTCAAGAAGGCTAACGGTATCCTGACCTGTGTCAGAAACAGTGTAGTCAGCAGGACTAGGGAAGTGATCATCCCTTTGTACTCTGCGCTGGTGAGGCCGCATCTCGAATCCTGTGTCCAGTTTTGGGCCCCTCAATATAAGAAGGACATTGAGCTGCTGGAGCGGGTTCAGAGAATGGCAATAAAGTTGGTGAAGGGCCTGGAGAAAAAGTCTTACGAGGAGTGGCTGAGGGAGCTGGGGTTGTTTCGTCTGGAGAAGAGGAGGCTGAGGGGGGACCTCATCACCCTCTACAACAACCTGAAAGGAGGTTGTAGTGAGGTGGGGGTTGGGCTCTTCTCCTGGGTAGGGGAGATACGCCAAGAGGAAACGGTCTCAAGTTGTGCCAGGGGAGGTTCAGGCTCCACATTAGAAGGAACTTCTTCACTGTTAGAGTCGTTAGGCATTGGAACGGGTTCCCCAGGGAGGTGGTGGAGCCATCGTCTCTGGAGGTGTTCAAAAAACATTTAGATGTGGTACTTCAAGACATGGTTCAGTAGACATGGTGGCATCAGGTATACGGTTGGACTAGATGATCTTTGAGGTCTCTTCCAACCATAATGATTCTATGATTCTATGATTATTTTCCTACACTTGTATTTTACAATACTCTTTGTACAAAAGGAAACTATGTTCAGATCAAATTATTTTATTTAAGAGGAACATCAACATGATCAATTCACGCCTTATATTCTGATAAACTGTAGCTGTGTAGCTCTGTAGCTGACATTTGAAGGAACTAATTACTTGTTAGGAAATCAATAAGCCCTGAGTTGGACAAGGTTGTTTGGTTGTGTTTTGTTTTGTTTGTCTTAAAAACAAATAACTGTTGAGACATTCTGACAGAGGAAGTTTGTTAAAACTACTCATTACTTATGGATAAGACATATGAGAGCATTGAATGTCCAGTGAAGTTCCCTTATTAACTTAATTGCACAACAGATGAAGACAGTTACTGATTAGAAGTTGGTTCACCCTTATGCACCGATGCACTTGCCCTGGACTTCAGCCAGGCCCTAAAGCAACAGCTCAGTATTCTACTTAAAAGATACTGCAAGGATTGATGTACGTTGATTAATCAGAGTGGGCTCATTTGGTTTTTTAAGAGTATGCATGAAGGCTGCGACATAAGGGTAAAACTGCAGTCTAGACCTTTGTATGTAAATTAGTCATTTTGATTTTCATCTGGTTTCTAGTCATTTGGACACAACAAAATCCCCCAGTCTGAAAGTTAAGGGTGTCACAGGGATTGGATGGAGTGAACTCACAGGTAGGTGTGGAAAGGCATCTCCACCACCAGTGTCCATAATGCTTGTTAACCTCAAGAAAAGATTTTAATTCCATGTACTGCTAATTTTGACAGTTTAAAAGGGTTTGAACAAATCAGAGAACTCAGAGGCAGTACAGTTACTGCAGGAATATTTGAAAGAAGTGTTTCCAATGCCCTGATGATCAACAAATGCTGTCTGCAGATTGCTGAGGCCCCGTAATCTGTACTCTATAACAAATAGTGGTTTATTGTCCAACTTGGAGAGCAAACATCACAGCAGCAAATTTGGTAGTTCAATGGCTTCCAAGGTGTTTCCTCAGTCTCTTTACAGGTTTAGAGTAAAAGTGTTCTCTCTAAATAACTCCTTCTAGTGAGCTGGAAGAACAAATACAGCTAATTCTGTTAGAAGGAACAATTTTTCTCAGTATTCTTTAAAATACCTGTGGTGCAAGCTTCTTCTTGTGAGTAAAGTCTCCAAACTTATATGTTTAAGCCAAACACAATGATGTACTTCCTGCCACATTAACTAAATCTGGAGACTTCAGTATTAAAACATGGAGTTGCAAACTGTTGTCCAGTAGATGATTTCTTTAACTGGAGGCTCAGAGGGCTGTGATCTTGGAGACTTCACAGGGATCTGTGAAAGATAGGTTACAAAGGCCCTAGTGCTGTACTCAGAAATGAAGTTATTCAATTGTTTTTCCTACCTCTAACGTTAATATGTTTTTAAGGGCTTTGTGACCTCCGAAGCTTCTATACTGACCAGCTCCACCATTTTTTAAGCAAGACGCAAAATACCAGATATAAGTTTATGGGATCATGAGCCTGCGCTTAATGAGTTTCAGCCGAACAGAACTGTTGTCTGTTTGCTATT
>NW_009637327.1:4991-6951 GCF_000690535.1 Cariama cristata | reverse complement strand
CCCCGCCCCGCCTCCCCCCCCCCCCGCCTCCCCCCCTTATAGATAGTCAAGCTCTAAATCTGCTGCTAGGAACAGATTGTTCAGGCTGAGTTTTGCCTTTACAAATTCTTATTATATTTTGTGGTACTTTGAGTTTTTTAACTCTTTCAGAAAGCCATATGTACAACCATGTAGTTGGTACTTTGTCTAATTATCTCTAGCCAGGTATCAAGATAATCAGAAGGGCCCTATATGCTGTTTACAACCTCACTATCACTTACCGGTAACTCTGAGGAAACAGAATGACATCTTCTTTAATCTGTAAAAACATAAACGGGAAACTCTAAGCTCCTCACAAATCATCAGAACTTACAACTCTAACCAATTATTCTTTAAATTCAGTACTTAGCAATTCATTTGGACTTGGCTAATGATAATCCAAATAGCAAAAGCAAAATGAAAACCATCTCCAAAGGACTTGAGGAAAGTAATTTTAGTTTTAGAAATTTAGATTTTAGAAATCAAGATATTACTAGTTGAAAATTAATGTCATTTAACAAACAGACTTAGTTTGCCTGTAGAAATATGACGTTTTAGGGATAATAAATAATGTTCACCGCATGAACATTAGAAATTTACTTAAGAGTAAAAAAACTTTGCAATTTTCTGTCACTTGAGTTCCAGAGCGAGAAGGAAAATACTGTGTTATAACAAAGCAGCAAGAAAGACACTTAATCACATACTATCAAGAAGATTTAAAGTCAGATAATGTTTAAAAATTTGGATCAGATCCATCTTTCCTATAAATGTCATACTTTCACTTCCTCTAGTCCAAGTATGAGAATTTACTTCAGCTGAGCTTTTTCACTGCAGACAATCACCACTGTAAAGCTTAATAAAACTTTCTGACATAATTGTGTCGGTAAAAAAGAATAAGCTTTATTTTATTTCTCTTCTGTTTTGACCACTAACCCAAAACTGGCTAGAAGTAAACTTGTTTTCAGATTTTCCACTCTTTTCTTCCTGTTGGTTCAGAGAAAAACAGACTTTGTTCAATACTTGTGTTACTTTCTATTTTTGAAAATGATTCAATGCTATTTTAAAAATAAACAGATTTTCAATATTCCCATGATACTTAATACATTCCCATGATACAATGGCTACCTTACCTCAAGACTGTAAACTCAGATCCTATGGTAGCATTAAAAGTAATTTTTAAGATTGCATGGAAACTTGGTGTTTTATGGCAATTGTAACAACAGTAGAAGCAGTAACCTGGGGGAGAGTTTGTTGAATATATATATTTATTAGACTATAAGATCTAGCCATAAGATTTTGGAACACCCTGATAATGATTTTAGCAGACATGCATTGTTTAAGCAAAAAGCTAGATTACCTAACATTTAGTTCAAAAGATCTGAATAAATGTAGAGAAAATTAAAAATAGATAAATAATCTGTTCATATGTACAAGCATACATACATGCTAAAAATACCTATGCTGACTTTTTTCTCTTCAAGATGCAAGGGTTTTCTGTTTTGACCCTAAAGTTGCTAGTAAAATGGCATTTAATGAAATTATTATATCCTACAGGCTGTGCTTGGATCATTTCAGGCAACACCTCCTGCACAAGATTCCACTTGTTGTCGATTGATTGGGTCCTGGTTTTCAGCTCTCCTTGAGCTTGATTTCCTCGGTCCGCACTACAGAAATCATTGATAATGAAGGTATAAAAAAATTACTTTCTAAATAATTTTTTTTTAGTATACTATCTTGTCTTTAGCCTTGTTGTGACCTGGTTGCAACTAGTTTGTGAATCTCTTGGAGTAAATTAAGGTGAAACGACACCAAATAACTGGTAAACAATAGAGAAAAATTTATTGTAACAGGGGCTGTGCGGCTGAAACAGTTTTGGGTTTCTTCAAACAACAACAACAACAACTCCTTAAACAACAGAGGAAAGAGAAAGAGTGAAAAGGGC
>NW_009637327.1:0-4974 GCF_000690535.1 Cariama cristata | reverse complement strand
AAGAGAGAGAGAGATCACCATCCCCAGATCCAGTGAGGTAAGTTACTTGAAGAGGCAGCCCTCTGGTGGTGAGTGTGCATGTGGCCCTTAGGAATTCTAGTTTTCATAGACTTCACCTCCGCCCCATGGGAGCAGATTCACCTTGGCAGGCACATGTGCAGTTTTTTGCATGGGAAGGTTCTGGAAATTAGTCTGGGGTACTTGGGGGAGACCTCAGGTTGTAGAGTTCCCTCCCTTCTTTTCCCTTGTTGTGACCTAGGAATGACCTTAGGTCTGCGCAGGGGCAGTTACCCTGGCTTGTGCCCTAGGCACGGCCCTGAGTCTGCACAGGCACAGTCATCCCTGCTGCCCAGGGAGGGAGACGGCACAGGAAAAATGCACTACCTCACCTATGCAGAGCCTGCTTATTCCCATTGTCAACTATGACTTCAAAAACAGTTTAAGACATAAACTTGTCACAGAATCAGTTCTTTACACCACCCCATGGCTTAAACAGGCATTTTCTAACTTAGTTGTTCCAAATCTTCATCTACAGTGGTGTTTCTCACACACTGGACAGAAGGAGAGAAAAGAGAAGTAGAAGAAAGTAGTCTGGATATCATACATTGAACAATGGCTATACCTGTCATCAAAAATAGGAATCCAAATGACAAAATCATTCCAATATGAATCAACCATTTCCCTCACCACATGAGTCCCAAAGATCTTAAAAAGGATGATATCAAAGAATCAGGATTTAGTCTGTTGAACCAGTCTTTTCACTGCATCTCTCGGAAAAGCTCTCTGGTTTGTTCCAACACTTGTCTCATCCTTTTCCGTGCTTCTTCCAGGGTAGTAGTTGAGTTGTGTATAGTCAAACAATATTCTCCTTCAGTAAGATTCAGCATCCCACATACATCTTTCTCTTTTAATAACTACATATCTAAAGCTAGCCTGTTTTGTAAAGTCATCTTAGACACTTGTTGAATTTGTACATTCATTTCCCCGAATGTTAATTGGTCCAATTGCTCAGGAAGTGTACTTGCCAGATTAAATTTTCTAGGACAAATTGATGTCTTTTGAGGGTTACATAGCGGGTAAATATGTTTTCCAACATCAAGGATATTGTCATGCCCCAGGTATAATAATCAGGAATTTGGACTCCACTTACTGCCCATTTGGGTCACATTTTGAGTGTATTGCTTTCTTGGCACCTTCTGGTTTCATGAGGTATTGAGAAGTCAAACACCTTAGAAGGACACATTGTGGGAATTCCTATTCCACATCGTAGTCCGGCATGTTTTCTTACATTGAGATAGGAATATAATTTTCCATTTGAACATCCCCAAAACCTTCCATGTGGGGCTGGATGTGATGCTGTATTGCATAGAAAGTAATTGTCTCTGGGAGTCCAAGTACCCTGTAAGCCCCTATCCCATGCCTTTCTGTGTTTCTGATCGTGACTGGTAGGAATACAGCATCTAATTGCAGTTCTTCCTGTTCTCCAGGTTCCATTATATTTATTGTCTAAATTTTGGAAACCCATGAAGGGTATCCCCAGCAAGTACACATGTCCCATATAAAGGTTCAGATTTCAGGGATGTACCATGTCTCAATGGGACTCCCTGCAGCTGTGGTACAGTTTAACATTGCAGTACAGTTCATCAACTGAGAGAGTTCTAGCAGGAAAGTTTCAACATTCTCCTCATCAACACGATGATCTGGATCAGTGTCTCGACGTCACATATGCTTAATTGACCAGGTCCATTCATATTTGGTTGTATCAGCTTTATCATATCTTTGGTCTGGGCAATTGGGAATTTGTATGCACCATGTAGGAGACCATTTAACCATACAGGAGTGTTCAAAAGGTTCTGTTGCAGGCGGTGGAGGCCAATAAGGCATCCGAGTACATGAGGTTTTGTGGGTATTTTCACAGAGGGCCTGGCTCCACCATTTACCTGACATACTATGTATGCCCATCAGGTCTTTAGGACAAGGGGATACTGCTAATATAAATAGAGCTTCTGGTATGGGAGTTACTGGTGCACTCATGTTCCATCTGTAACGTGTTTAGTACCAGAGATTGGTCCAGTTTGCAGGAGAAATTTGGTAGAAAGCATCCAGATCCACTCTCCAAGCCTCATCAGGAGCGAAAGTATTGCCATACTGACTCTCAAATGGAGATTTAATTCTGCGTCCAGTACAATTGGCAGTGCAGTTTTTAACAATTGTATTTAATTTTACCTTTAACAGTTTGGAAACATTAAGATTAATGATTAAAAACTTAACACCTTCTCCTGAAGACTTGGGAATTTGAACACAAATCCCTTGGTTGGTATGCTTCCTGATGGGCACAAACTCTTGAATCAGCTCCCAGGCAAGGTTTGGAGATTGACTGTCTCTACTGTCTGCATAACTGATTAACAAAATGAACAAGTTTAACAAGAAACATGAGTTCCTTCCCCAAAACACCGTGTGCCATGGAGGTAAATACATATTGCAAAAGTGCACAGACAAATAATTACACCTGTAATTAACAGGCCCAAAGTTAACATTCGAATTATACAGAGAGTGTGTGGAGATAATTACTCCCTGTTCTTGCAATTCTGCTATTACCAAGGTGATCCTCTTGTGTGCCCCCAGGGGAAGGGAGTATGGCTTGACACTTGTTATTTTAGAAGGGGGGAGGATAGAGGCAGTCTGCAACAAGTGAACCGAAAGAGGCAGAAGTCCAAACACTGACTCTCTTCTCCTTGCATCCACTCAAGCACGTCCCCTAAGCAGATCAAGTCCCAGAATGTTAGCACGTGGGTGTCCTAAAATCATAATAGCCTCTGTATGTGTTTCATCAACAGGTAACCAACATTTCACCTGAGCTGTAGGCTGGGGTTGCAAATTGCCAAAAGAATCTGTAACTCAGATTGCTTTTCTACCTGGGAAAATACTATTATAAGCAGCAATCTCCATCTGGAGTGCTAGTATCGCTGCCCCAGTATCTACAACAAAGGTAACAGGAGTTTTAAAAGGACCAAGAGGAAAAGTAATTATGTCTCCTTGCTTGTTTTTGGTAAGCCTTCTCATATAAACTCACTGACCATCCCCTGGCCCAACTACCTGGGATGGTGTCATAATTTTCCCAATTGCAAACAGGTTAAACTGTCTGATTTCAGTTTGACAGGGGCTGAAGGGGCCAGATGACTGGATCCTTCAGAAGGTTTGCCTTCTGAGAGTGACCCTTGTCCCTTGATCCTATTCCAGTTACACGTTAGGTTCTCCAAATTACCAGTAGGCAACCCATCCATTACCTCCTTAGGGATCCCCTTGGACATCCCCTCCGCCCGTAAGATGTATCTTTTATTGTCAGGGGAACAGGATGTCAAGGGAAGGTGATTGTTTTACATTGGTGTCATATCTTTCCTCCAATCTTCTCCCACTCTCCTGATTTCTGTTTTTGATTTTGCATTACCTTGGGGAGTAATTCCCATCCTCTTCCCATAATTCATTAATTCCTGGGTGACATCACCCCAGGTCATTTCTGGTTCACCACCCTTCCTGTGTGGCCTCAGAACCCTTAGCCTGTCCTGTAACTGCCCTGCATATAATTTCAAGACATCAGGCAGTCTGCTAATCAAAGGATGAAACCTACTGAGGTCTGCTACATATTGCACAGGAGAGGGCTGTTGTGGCACCAACATACGATTGTGCATTAGCTGAAGGCAAGTGGTTTTTTGGACACTTTCGAGAACATGGCTCACTGTAGATGTCCCAATAGAAAAGGGGTCTCCTCCCTTGCCATCGAGTCCAATCATCCAGCCCAGTATGCCACTCTTAGTGTTAGAGACCATGGCTCTCTATTATGATCTGTAGTTTGGAAAACTCCTGGTCCCCAATATCCTCTCACCTCATCCTCATTCAATAAGATGCAATCACGTCCCATGAGAGACACCCTCCAGACATACTCAGTTTTTGCCTCTTCAGGTCCCCGGGAATATTCTTCCTGAATTTTTTACCAAATCACTAGGGGAGTAGGGATTTGTACAAGTAGTAACCTGTCGAGCTCCCCCCTGTCTGCCATCCATTTTCTCAGTTTTAATTAAGGGGTGCAACTGTGCTTCCCCATTTTCCAGGTGGAGCCTCCCCTTTAAACCATCCTGTTCCTCAGGAGGATGCAGAGGCCGTTTCTCCCTCAGGGCTGCAATTTGAGCCAGGTGCTTAAATGTCAATTCACTTACTGGGGGTGATTCCAAGTCCTTTTGTCCCAACTCCTCCTGCAGAAGTTTTCCTCTTTCAAAGGACTCAGCTAAAGAAGAGCCCTTGGTTAGTTGCCCTTTCGGCAGCCAATTGCTCACTCTCGCTTTCTAGCTCTTCCAGCATTACTTCAACAGACCTTCTAAAGATTTTATTGTTTCACTTTCGGCTTGCTTTTTTGTTTGCTTTTCCTTTTGGGCAGCCACGAAAGCTGCACCCAAAACAGCACAGACCACCACTTTCCCATTCCCAAGCTTACATTTGCGTTCCTCCATCAGACCTGTATTCCCATCTGCTACAGCCTGGGGATCATACCAATGGTTATGTGCCCAGGTCATGCCAGGAGGGAAGGACAAACCCTACAGCTCCCCGGTTTCTCCAGGAGAGGGTGACAATCCACAGCGGTCTCCCCCAGGGGAGTTACATTTTTCAAATCCATCACTGACCCTCTGAGGGTTAACATCTTCTTCCTCAGCAGACTCCCTTCAGAAGAGAACTTGAGAGTCTGAAACAAAAAGGTGAAATCTTTGCTTTAGCCAGTACAAGGTTGCCTCTGCAAGCATAGATAAGGAGGACAGGAACCACTGAATCTTTGCTTTAGGTAATACAAAGTTGCCTCCGCCAGCATAAATAAGGAAGACAGGAACCACATTGTATGCAGGCCCTATCAGGCAAGGGAGACCAGTTTCAATCAGCCTTGAAGATAGCGGCCTAGTGTCACTGTCCACTAAGTAATGGACTCGT
>NW_009637326.1:58338-65910 GCF_000690535.1 Cariama cristata | reverse complement strand
AATATAATATAAACCACATATATTATATTATATATACATATACAGACAATTACAACATTAATGCAGTTTGTATTTTGTACAGTGTATTGGACAATCCGATTGGCATCAGACCATGGCACGATATGGTCCCTGCATTTTTAGGAACTGAATGATGAAGGAGGGTCCTCCTGCAACAATCTGAGGTGGAAGGTGGCTGAGCGGGCAGTTCTCAATACTCATTATTGACAGTTTGCTGCAAAGAGCCAGCTCAAAGGGAAGGCTGTGCAGATTGGGGTTGTCATTCAAATACAGTTCTTCCAGATTCTCCAGTGTACCTGGTTAAAATAAAATAATACAAAGTAGTATTTTTTTGATTCACGCAGTTTATAACTTTTAGACAGAAGCTCTAAGTCCACTAGAGGATTCTTTAGTATATAGAATCTTCAATCAGTGACTCATCCAAACTCCTATTTTCAAGCACAGCAATTTTGTGTTTCCCTGTAAAAATATCCAGTTCTACTTCTCCTTTTGATAACAACTGAACTGAGAATACACAGAATAAGAGAACTGAGAGGGACTTCACCGTAACTGTTCAGCCAAGTGCTTTGCAATTGCAGGCAACACTGAATAGCTATCTAGTTAGAAGGGCCTAGAAAATATTTATACCATACAGTATCTATTATCTCTGTAAAAATATTTATGTTATACCTTTTATGTAATTAGAACCCATATATTAAAGACCTGAAGCTGTAACTGTAATGTGCCACAGGAAGAAAGCAGGAGAGATCTCTGCACAGCAGTGAATTTATTAAATGGAACAAACCTGTGTGAAAATTTTTTCCTGAATTCAAATTTTACAACTTGCCTCTACTACAGATACCGCAACACAGATTAACCAGAAGCTGGAAAACAAAGTAATTTCTTCTTTCTTAAGACTTCCATTCCTCCACAGCCATCAAATATCAAAATTAATCCCTATCTTTGAAATGCACTCCAAACATACAAGTCCTCCTCAAAACATTCCCCATTTTCCACTCTCATATATCAGAAACATCTCCTAAAACCTAGAAGAGTCTTTAATCTTTCATGACAGAAATCAGTAGCCAGGGTTCAAGGCATGGAAAACCAACCAACAAAAAGAAAGGTTATAGACGAAATAATTAAAAATAGCTGATAGCATGATAGATGAAGCAGTCACATCTGAAAATAGTTAACTATTCTCTCATCTGGTAAGACAACCAGCTTTAATAACCAAATTGTACTCCTACAATAGTATTTCAAGTGTGCTTACTGATTTTAATTCCACAGCTCATTTCCACAGCATCCAAACTCTCTCCACTAACTTATGAAATAAATTACAAAGCTCCAGATTTAGACTGTTTTAGGCTCTTCTCACACTGAGGCACATACAAGATGAGCAGAAGCTATAATGGGTCTTCACTAAAGATGCTGGGAGAAATAGACCATGCCTTCCCCCTCTGCACACCACTGTTTCCGACCACATTTTGCTTTGCATAGCTTGTCCCATCATTTTTTCATCCATAATAAGCTCTAACTATAAGATTTTAACTCAAGTGCTCAAAATCACGCTCTGGATATGCTCTGGATCTATATGCTTGCGACCAACTATAAAAGAAATGTGGGCTCTCCGTTTCAGATGCTCTGAATCCCACTCACTCTGAATGTCTCAAGTAGACAAAAAGAATCCTATTCCTCCCTTTCTTGCTGTAGATTTCCTCCTCTTCATTTCCTTTTCATATCTCATCAAGGTGAAAAACGATATGATGGTCTATAAACAGAAATGTGCGCAGAGGGACTATCAGCAGAAATATGTTTCAGCTGTCTACACCTTACACAAGGTTTTTGTCTACACCATGGCATTAGAGTAGGACCAGTGCGTTTCCTTTCTCTTTCCAAGAACAGGTTTATGAAGCTGAGTGTTTGATAATACGCAAACTGTGGGAGAATTTGGAGAGCAAAAGAATCTCACCATTCCAAGTTAATGTGCATTCAGCAGCTTTCTGCAGAAGAACTAAAAAAAGCTAAAGCATTCATTTCACTACAGTTCAGCAAGATAAAGATCATAGGCTACAGTGCTGTTCCTGTGGCACATGCTTCACATCAGGTTGTGTATATCTAGAAGTTTCAAATTAATTTTGTGGCCTATATTTACGAGCACAGTAGATGCCTATCTTATATGTTAGTAGCTGCTTTGTCTCAGGCATTCTGCATAAAAGCAGAAAAAGGGATCTTACCAATTTCCTCAGGAAGGTGTGTGAGAAGATTCTCTCCAAGCCCAAGGTGCGTCAGATTGGTAAGGTGACCAATACCTCTGGGAAGGGTGGTCAACTGATTATTAGTCAGAACCAATTTCTAAGGGAAAAACAGATTTTTAAAAATTAACTTAACGACTTTTGCTTCAAATGACAGCAAGTAACAAGATATGTAGCTGATAAATTGATGGGTTCTACTCTCCAGCATTTGAACAAAAACATTTCTACTCTTCAAGAACATTTCAGACATCTATTAGGCACCACAAAGTAAAAATAAAATAGCACATAATAAAACACATGCCTAAATATAAAGGCTTTCATGAACATGACTGAAATCAGAGGCTATTCCTGTGGCAGTATTGTACTTATGGTACAACAGTTAAACTCTTCAAAATATTTTTGTTCAATATTAACTGATAAATCTGGGGAAGAATTAGTGGGGACAGATTGTGGATGAAGTCGCACAAGATTCTTAACTTTTGGTTCTATGTCCAGTCCCGAATAGTTTCCCTCATCAAACTAGCTGTAATTAAATCAGCATGGTGTAAATAAAGGACGCAAGATGTTTATCTCTGCCAATTATTGTTTCACCTGCAGATCCTTGAGGTAAGCTATTTCATTTGGCAAGGATTCCAGTTTGTTTTCCTCTAGATCTAACTCTCGGAGTTTCCGTAGATTTCCAATTCCATGGGGAAGTTTCTTTAGGAGATTGTTTGACAAGATAAGAACCTCAAAAAAAAAACAAACAACCAAACACACAAAATTTCAGCAACGCAATAAGTAAATAACAATTAAGACAGGATCTTTTTATATTTTCAAGTAATGAAGTCCAAGATTAGCCTACATTTAAATTATGGAAGCAAACTGAAAAGATTTTTTAAAAAATCGAATCAGTGTTTAACAACATTTTTTTAAAGTCTTTAATGATACAAATACAAAGACTTATAACAGAATTCTTTTTAATATTATTTTACATAACAATAAATGCAGAGCAAAACCAAAGAACACCTTATTTCTTCAAATGACCAAAGAAAACCAATTTCTTCCTGGACTTCCCTATCATTTTGTTACGCTTTCTTACAGCCATCTCATAATCATGTTTTACATTATTTGCTGTGCCTGCCAAGTCCTCTTTAAAAAGCTTAATACTTTGTCTTCTCCCTATGTCCCTTTGGTTAGGAGTAGCAGCAAGTAAACATACAGATCAGAGTACCTAAGCAGAACACTGCATAGGTATCCTCTGGCTTTCCAAAATGGTCTCCTATCACACACCCACCCCTACTACAGTGTTATCCTCTTGTTTTTCTCCTCCTTTCTAAGTTGAATTATAAATACCATAGGTTCAAGAAATGTATCCTTATTTGCAATGTCAATTAACAGAGTTATTCATTACACCACAAGCAAGTTAACAGGGATTACAGTAGTATACCATTTTTCCTCCAGAGAAGTCTTGCAGTCCTTAGAAGTAATCAAGCCTCATAACAACACAGCAAATAGTAAGGCAATTAATTACTGATTAAACAATGCTATTATCTAGTTATTTAACAAGGCACATTGAAACACGAGGATATGGAAGAGCACCCAGTGTGGACCCTCATCCTAGCCGCACACAACTCCCTGCTAAACCAGCCAAGGTTGCAAATGCCTGGCTTCTACTAATCCCAACTCTCACTAGCTTCATGTAACATGAAAACACCAAAGGCAGGAACAGAACAGAATACAAGGCTAAAATCAAAGTGAAAATCAAAATGAATAAAAGCCACGGTCTTAGCATTAGCACAAGCAGTATTTCAGTGGCCTTCCTTTATGCGCTATGATATACACAGAACGATAAGAATAGTAACATTTTAATCACGTATCAAGAAACAAAGGCAGGAACAGAAAATATTACCTACGTGCAATGCAGCTGACTTAGCACTGCTGTGGGAACCTTCACTTTTTTGTAAACACTGACCAAATAGTTCTTTGTATTCAATTCTTTAATTACAGAGAAAAATAGTGCTAACAGGTCTGTGGACCATGCAGCTCTCCTGCTTCAGCAGCTGGCAGATCACCGGCAAATCCAGTTGTTAGAGGTTACTAACTTCCCAATCACACCAATCACAGCCTTAACTTAAAGTGAATTGGACTACTAAATAGCTACTACTCTGCCATATAATTTTTTGCCGCAAACTACAGTAATTATTAATTATTCAGAGCAGCAGTGACACTGGAAATTTGCTATTTCAAATATGCCATTTGCTATTGTACATTAACAGATTTTTCCCAGCAACTCACAGAGGCCATGAAGTCCCCTCAACTGCCCAAACAAGTATCTCTACCTTTACGTCCCTCTAAGGCAATTAAGTTTGTCACTGCTGATGATACCTTTGGAAACAGGACTAGGGGTCACAACAGGTTTAGTTCACGGTTTCAACCTGCAAGTTCTTCTTCCTCAAAGGCTGAGACTTCCCACCCAGCTGCCTACCAGGTTCACGGCACTACATTCAAGCCACCTCTGGCTGTAGACCATTTCATTACATTTTTCTGATCCCTGCTGTTTCCATGCTGGTCTCTCCAGGAATCAAACTAAGTTCAGTGCCACTGCATTTATAACACTAAGTTTCTGTTAAGAAAAATTTTCTTTTACATAGTTAAAAATATGTATTTGTACTTAGCCCTTTGTGCGCAGACACTCATATAGAGCTTAAAGAACAACATTCAAAAAGCTGTTGACAACAACCATAAACAGATGCAACACATCTAATTAAATAGTGTACATATACATATTTATTTGGCTTTATTTGACCCAAAAGTAGTATTTCTTAAACCTGAAGTAGAGAACGCTTATTTGCAGGGGATTCACTTAGCTGTTCATTTATACTCTTCTCACCTCAAGAGAAACAAGCCCAGATACATCCTCAGGGATTTTTGTGAGCTGATTAGTCGCTAAATTCAGTTCTACCATACTAGTCCAAGTCCCGAAGTCCAAGGGGAGAGAGGTCAGCTGATTGTCCTGTGATTTAACATATCAAACATTTAGGGTCTGTGCTTGCAAGAAGTTGGCAAGGCATTAAAGAGAGAGATTAAACAAACTGCTTACAAAGTACTTCATAACAAAATAGTTGATAATTAAATCAGAAGAATAAAATGTTGATAATTGGCCAAATATTTTTTAAATTCCTCCAAACATAATAAGCAGTCCCAACCTAGAGTTACAGAATTACTAATACGAACTGAAGTGGAAAAGTTAGAAGTACGTAATTTTCAAGATTTCATGCGTCCCAGTAGTTAAACATTTTTTTGTCCTTTCTTTGCTGAATATAATGGAGGGTGGGGAAAAAAAAAAAAAGAACAGAAAATTCACCATAACTTACAAAGGTGCTATCAGCAACACTGGAATCCTAAAAATATATGGAGTTTGCTCAAAAAAAAAAAAAAAAACACACAAAAAAAACCAAAAAAAACACACAAAAAAAAAAACAAAAACAAAAACAAAAAAAACCCCACCCAACAACAAATACACAAAAACCCAAATATAACCAAACCAACAAACAAATCCAATAACACTCCCTACCCAAAAAAAAAAAAAATAATAAGGAAAATTAAAAAAACCCAAACACACCACAAAGGAAATATACCTTAGTGGCTCAGAATAACAGCATCTAAAATGAATCTGAACATCTTACTGCTCAAAATGTTGCTACAAAATTTGATCTAGATCAGACACCACAAAATCTAAAAAGTTCTGGTAAACATACAAAGTTACAAACAGGTATGTGATTAAAAAAATGGTCTTAATGCAAATTGAGAATCCATTTGTGCTAAAAGATATTCTAAAACAGTAGCTGAGCTTAGCTACTGTCTAAACATTATTTATCTTTTTAAATAATTTAAGAACTTGAAACAAACCTATTCATAGAAAAACATCATCTCTTTTCCCTAGTTCTCTTCACTGTAAGTGTACGTAGCACAGACTTAAAGGTTCTTTTTCTGTGCTCTACATGCCAAAAGATTCCAAACTTAGGTTTTGAAAGAATACACTCAAAAAAAGATACTTTACATAATTTTGATTATAATCTAAACTGTAAGGGGGGGGGAGGGAGAAATAAGCTACTTTACATGCTTGTGTCCCATGTGAATATTAAAGAACTTTGCAACCAACTTTCTCATTTTCATTGTTCAAATTCGAACAAATGTGACAAAAGCTTAACTAACAAAAATAAAGACAAATGAATAACATCTTGATGGTACATTTTTAAACTAATACAGAATTGTTTCTATATGTGACAGCAGCAGTGCCCACTTCAGCATGATAAATTCATTCCTTATATCATTAAGTTTGCCAGAATTCATGGAGCAGCAAACAGTGCTCCTCATTGATTTTACACACAGTAGCATGTTTCTGTGCCTCACCTTCATGTTCAGCTTACTCAGTACTTTAGCTCTAGAGAAAATTCCAAAGGGGATTTTATTGATGCGGTTGTGCTCCATATTGAGAGAGTAGATTGTGGAGAACTGGGACGGGCCACCCACAGGATAGGACTGGAAGCAGTTCCTGGCCAGTGTTAAACTAGTCAGCTTGACAAGGCTGGATAAAAGACCCTGTAGAGAGAAGAAAACCACCCAGGAACTTAGGACAGATTCATTTGAATACATCTCTTTTCCCTCATGGGTCTAATTAGAAGTGTTTTCCTTCCCTGAAGTCCATCCCCTGAGTAAGAGTTGCGACACACAAACCAGTGTTAATTTTGATAAAACTTCCATCAGCAACAACTGCTGCTCACAGTCGTCAGCCTTTAACCTTATTTCCCCCTTTCTCCTTACATACTACCACACACAGAAAAAGCAAACATACCATGTTTAAAAGCACAAGCTTAGGAGGTTTTGAAACTCTTTTCTCCTCCAAAAGGAATTTTTTTTTATTAACACGTTGCTACATCTTGGGCAGCTCTGAAGAGCGCAGGGGAGCGGCTGGCAGGGGCAGTCAGCAGCGTCTCCATCCTGAACAGCGGTCCCGGCTTTGGCCAACGCCACCCAATGCAGCTCACTCAATTTTGATGCCTGCTCACAGTTGAGAGTGGGGGCCTGAAGAAGTATCAACTGCATGCACTGTTTTTCAAACGGGTGTTTGATACTTCCAGCACAAATCTTTGTTAATTTAATAAAAATCCATATTGTGATCACATCTGCTAGAAGTTTCCTTTTAGGCTGTTAACAGCTTCAGATAATCGGACAGGACAGAGCAAAAGAATGGGAAGGGAAGGGTTTGGAAATTCCAGGGGGTTTTTTGCTGCTTTCAAAATATTCCTAAATAGTTACTAGTCCACTTTTATTTTAT